>NC_087262.1:22447500-22747500 GCF_037042905.1 Lytechinus pictus
AGTTCTTGTAACTTACAGATATTTTCCCTGATCAGAAGGTGTGAAAGCTCTGGCAGAAGATGATCAATAAGTCATAATTGCCATGGTTATGGTGGTGAAGCAGAAAACCAGGGGCTTTGATAGTTTGATCCTCAACTTGTCTTAGGGGCAATCAGGGAGCCACACCCGTATTCCATTACCGTACCTTGGTGAAGGTGGTTCACCCTGGCTGGGTGCATTGTATGTTAAGAAAGGGGTGATCAGAGTTTCGATAAAGACATTTTAGGAACTGGCCAAATGTAGTTAAAATTTAGGCCTATTTTATTTTGATAACTGATCGATAGGTCCATGAAATATAAGCTTAAGACTGCAATTTATTAGAACTATTTTTATTACATAAGCAATTAATAGAAAAACAATGCCAACTTCTGAGATACAGCATATTAATCAACTTGGGTCTCTCTGTTTTTCACATCACCGGTTTACTGCAATCCGGGGAATACCATTTCAAATCCTATACAACTTTCCATATTTTTTTTCATAAAAGGGACCATCCATTCCATAATTTCCCCTTCAGTTCAATGTCATGTTGTTTGTAAAATTATTGCTTTTATTTCCAGCTGTTGAGTTCTAGAGTATCAATGTCATGTAAGCAGACGTTTTCGCTGCATGATTGGGCAATTTAGAAATGATCATAAGTAAAACTGTTTCTTGTGATTGCATAAACTTTTACTTTTTACTTTCACCATACACCTAAAATTACCCAAACCTAGCCTAAATGAGACTCCTGGTGTAGTTTTATTTTCACTTTGGGAATGTGATGGAAATATATCCTCTCAAAACTCTACTCAAAAAGCAAAATTTACAATGTGAAAATGAAACCCTTGATCAGATAAATGCATTTATTTCATACATTGTACCCACCGTTCGTAGAACTTACAAAAAATACCAACAAACAATAATTGATTGAAAATATGATATCGATTTGATGATTGTGCATGTGACGGGAATAAATTCCTTCAAATGCTATTGAAAAGCAATATTTGCAATGTAAAAGTGAAACATTTGTTCAGATAAAAAACAAATGTATCTGTTTCACTCCCACTGTAGTACTTATGAAAAAACATGTATCAATGAACAATGATGAATTGAAAATATATTGATTGGAAAGTGGAGCTTGTGACTGGAATAAATTCTCTCAAACTCTATTTAAGAGCGATGTTTGCAATGTAAAAGTGAAACCTTTGATCAGGTTAACACTTAAAATTAATTTCTTTCCCGCACCCACCATGGTACTTACAAAAAAAAATACCAACAGACAATAATTAATTGAAAATATATTGATTTAGTGGTGGCATGTGACAGGATGGGTCCTGTTGAAATTGAAATGATTGATTTTGATCGTCATTATTTGCTATGATTGATTTTAAAGGTTGATAAGCCCACCCACTCCCTTATCTTTTCAACAGCTTATTTCCCCAAAATCCCCAGATGAATTTTCATTGCTCAATAATAATAATTTTTTAGTCCATTATATCAGGTAACATACAAAAGAGAAAGTAAGAAAGTGAAAGTAAAAACATGAGAGGTCATGTAGCAGAGTCCGGGTTTGAGATAAACATCAGTATTTGCTAACAAAAACTTACAAATTGATTCGTCCTTATCTCTCTTTTGAATTGGAAACGATGAATTACCCTCTTGAATGTATTAATTGTAGCCTATATTCGTTAGTGTTATCTTTTGAGTATCTCACTTGGTTATGTTCTCAGACATAATAGATTCTGATAGAAGAATATCAGATGAAATGTATTTTTTTTAATGTGGGCTCCAAAAACAATAATTCTGAATCACTATTGTTTCATTTGATTTTTAAGATGAATTGGTGTTAAGTGATTGTTAATCCATTTATGGTAGGGTCCATGGTTTAACTACTCAATTGCAGCCATACTGGTTGTATAAAACATTACTAGTTGCGCACAAGTATTTCCTTATTAAATTTTCTTTGATAACACATCCTTATAATATATTAATTGACGTCATAAGTCACGATGAGGATGAAAATGTGAATAAAACTTAATTAAAACACTTGCCACGTTTGGGTACTTCCCCATTTCATAATTTGTTTAATCTCTTATCTGACATGCACACGACTGAGAAATTGTTGTATAGGCCTGTCATTGTAACTGTCTTGTCTCAAAATTCACATAATTGATATTCTCTTGAGACGAAATTCATGCTTATGTGGCTATCAGGTCACAACAGTTATGAATATGAATATTTATATATTTCTTGTCTAAACAGTACATAAAGATTCAAATTTCAGGTTTAGACAATTTGGCAAGGCCTATTGTGAGCACATACTGATGATCAGCGAGCTGTCTAGCTTTCACAACACTTGGCTTGTTAAAAACAAAATTATGTGTGTATGACCCTTGGTATAATGAGTGAAACTTTCATATTACAACATATCTCATATTACAACATATCATTGATTCATTATTATTAAAATTGTGCATGTTTTTTTTTCCATCTGAACTGAACGAACAAGTATTTACAAGGGTCTCTTTCCTGATACGTATCCAACGTCATAGCTCGATCATTGATTCCCCTAATTTGAAAGTGAATGTTGTAATATCCTGGAAAAAACACGAGGTCTAAATAAATGTGTTTGTTCAGTAATCCTAACCTGGTTTTATTTCCATTCAGGGTTTGTTGTAACTGGAGAATAATCACATGGTCAGAGCTCAGAAGATACGTCTTGTGATTCTTCCTTTAAGTTTTTGAAGTAAAATACAAAGAAATTTTAGAATTGGTGAAATTCTTTTTCAGTTTCTATGACCCTGTTTTCCCTAATTGCTTTTGGTCATGTGGTTGATGGACATGTTTGGTGAAATCTTTGAGTTCTTATTTTGCTTCATGTAAAATACAATTTTTTTATTAAGTGGGTGAATAATTGCTGCATCATCTTCAAGTTGAAATATCAAGTGAAATCCATTATTGTGCAGATATTCAGCAAAACAAATTCTGTAATTTCTCTACCAACTTGAAAAATGCCCAATGTGGTTGTCTCATCTTGTTAATTGATTAAGTTATGAATTTTAATTAAAAAAAAGAAATGGGGAAACAAAGTTGTAAATATTCTAAGAGAAATTATTATTTTATTGAAACATGTCTTTTTAACAATTTTTTGCCTTATTTGTAGAATATCAATTGCAATATAGAATTACATATTTCCAATTAAGGCAATAATAAAATAAAACAAACAATTTACATAAGCACTCAAATCACATGTCATTCAAAATGCTCTATAAGGTCATCAAATGAAAGTTTGTTTACTCGTACAGTATTATTTATTAAGCATGTTCGGTACATGATGTATATTAATGTTTAGTATTGCTTTCATACATTTGATCTCAGTTTCAGGTCAGGTGATATTTTTTTTTAACTCATTTTGTTTGCAAAATGAAAGTATAATATTTCATTATGTTACTTCATATATAAAATAGCCCACCCACATCTACTTTCTCTATATGTAAAATGAAGCATTTTTTATTTAGCTTAATATTTGAAAAAATGGAGATGGTTTTGATAAATTGAAACTTGAATGAAGCTTTTCTGAAAAATTAATTATTAATTACTATAATTAGATTATTAATTTTATTGAAGAGTATTTAAGTGCACAAATCTTATGATAACAATTATTCATGACATCACCTACACATGAACACTACTTGAAAGAAGTCTATAGTTCACTTTAGAAACAAAAACACATTAATTAAAACCAAAAATAGCCCCATTTCTAAACATCCTCCTTCATTAAGTGGTCACAAATATGGAACATAGCAGGAAGTAGTTGTGTTACGTAGCTCGTTTATACAGTGAGGAAGCGAGCGGAAGGGGGCGGAGCGAGGCAAGCATAATAGCCTGCTGAGCTTTTCAAGTACAACTCATGATACGCTATCACACTATCTATTTTTAATCGGCTATTCTATCCCACTGAATGACATTGATATCAAGAGGAAGAGTCCCAAGTACGAAAGTTGGAGGGGAATTTCACCGCAAGGAGAGCAGTTTTTCCTCTCCGTCCGTCATATTACGTAGTGCCTCTGTGGGCAACGTGAAGTAGTTCTGGTTCTGGTGGTGGTGGTTAGGTGAAGTTGAGGTTTCCATAAGCATTCTGGATTGAAACCTGGGAGGATTATTTAAAGAATCGTTCATATCAAGATAACTTCATTCGTTAGTCTAGACAGCTTGATGTATAGGCCGACACAGTTGCAAATAGACTTCAAATAGACTTAATGTATAACTTCAGACGGAACTGCACAGTTTCAATAGTTTTTCTGCATCATCTGTTTTGTGGGACTTTGAGCCTATTTTAAGATTGAGGTTTATAGTTGGCATCCATTCTTGGTGGAGATAGTGCACATCAATCATGAAAGAAGTCATGAAGGAATTAACCACAAAGATCGGGGAGCGGAAAAGGCTCGGTCTGATTCTACAGGAGAGTACTAATAAGGTACGTGGTGATTATCAAATTGATCACTTCTCAGATAGAAGCTGGTTCATCAAACATTGATTTTGACCAGAAAGAAATTTTGATTCTAGTTACAATTTTACTTATTGTTTATAAATGCCATGTATGTTTCTCATTATGGATACATTGGTAAGTAGCCGAAACCAAATTTCAGTTTCAATTTTTATCTCCTACCCCTCTGACTCAAACTGTTGAGGTCTTATATGAAAAAAAAATCTTAGATAAGTTGTTTGAGAGTCATCTGATTGTCCTAGGGCAGATCTTAATGATTTTACTTCATAATGATTTTTTTATGTGCTAACAGAGTTTTCATTTGCTTTAATAGCAGGTCTTAATGATTTTGATCCTTATAAGATATTTGCCTACTCTATACTATACTTAATCATGCCAGTTATTATTCAACTTCTACCTTAATACAGCAAAGTACTTTCCTCCCCCATATTTTCCAGTTATGATTTCTATATACTCCCCTTTCTCTAGTATTGTGCAAACTTGATCTAAGACCGTAAAAGATAAGGTTTAATTCCTCGACCTACTTTGTTTTCATAATGGTCTTCAAAACTTGTGACAGCTAAATCATATTTCTTGGTTGCCTGCAGCCTCTTAGAAAGAATTTCACTGGTATTGTCGGCCAGAATATCTGACAGAAAATATGTGACAGTGTGTGAAAAATTTCCATCATTTCTTTCACAATACCGGGAGGCAGTTTTCTTTATTTTGCGAGTAGATCCAGGCTATTTCCTGTTGTTTCCTGTCACAATGCAAAGACTGGCACTGGACTGGGATTAAAACAACTTACGCTATGGCAATCATTCTGTCATTCACTGTTTTTTTTAATTAACTTTCTTATCAAAGCAGAGGAAGAACTTGTGAACTTGTGACTTTTTCCAATGAAGATATGAATTTGGGAGATAGGTCTACATGTAAGTGAATGTTGTGACCTGTTTCAGGAAGATATTAGATATTTATTACTATATCAATTCAATTCATCAAAGAGAAACATTGATAATAGTGGGAGAATACAGTGGCATATCTAGGGGGCATGTGCCTTGGGCGCCACTTCCAGAATCCAGGGGTCACCAAACAGGAAAAGTGGAAGGGGGAAGGTTTTTTTTAGGCCTAGAAAGTGTCATTTAGATGAAGGGGGAAGGAGAAAAAGTTAAATGAGAAACAAAAAAGAGAAAACTTTGATGTGATGAAGCTTTTAAAAAGTTAGAATTGGGCACGACTTCATGCAGTACTGAACCAGTGTAAAATGTTCGAAGGGGCACAATTTGAGGAACAATTTATCAAGAAAGACTAATGATACTATAAGGTCTACACTGCTACAGAATCAGAGTTTCACTGAAAAAGAAAGAAACCAAATTATAAAGATATGATGTATGCCTATTTATTGAAATAGAAGCACTCCTTGTGTTAATTTGCTGTTTAGGTAGAAACGCTGTATTTACACGTGACAAAATATTGGGAGCTGGCTCTTCTTAACACAGCTAGAATTCATTCGATGTTGTCATAAAAACACTAGTGCTGTGGAAGGACACCGATACTATCATATCTCTCATAACTTCACACATGCACATCATCTTTGCCTTATCAATATTTTCTTTGTGTACCTGCACTGATGGGGAAAACACCAGTTTCGGTTATTTTGATAGTGGTAGAATGAGTCACAACTTGTGGGAAAAGTGGCTTTAAGATCACAAGGGATGAGTAAGGTTCATTCTTTGATATAGGTTAGCGAACTCTTGTTATTTATTAAGTTTCCTCTTCCATGTTTGTACATGTGCTATTTTAGTGTGTAAACTATAGCATCAAAGTGAATGATACACAAATTCAAATAGCCAAAGTATTTTTTTGTGGTTTAAAAGTGATTTTATAAGTATGTGGATTATTTATGATGTGGTCACTCATAGTTATTTGCTTTTAAGGTTTGAGGTTATAACTGTGTGATTTCATTCTTCATTGTTATTTTAAAGGATATCCAAGTTTTAATTATTGGTCATGTTTACCACAAATAGACCAATTAAAAATTAATTGTTTGTGGAATAGAATTATATATCTCAGTTTACAATGACAAGGTATAGGCTGAGGCCATTGCTGTGTGAATTATTACTGACCATAATTTATAGGTCCAACTCCAAGTTGGATTATATTACTAGTATCACTAATGTCTAATCTGAAAAATCATGAAGCATATGACAGTATATTATCGTGACAGAGAAACCAACGTCACTATAAAAAGAATGAGGGATATTAACTAATGAAATAAAAAAGAACGTAAATTTAACTTGTGACTCTGACAAGACTATGAAATCTATTTATTTACATTCTAGCACCAACCTCCAAGAGCATGGGTGTAACCATGGTGATAAACTTGAGAGAAAGGTCTGATAGGGTCATGAATGCATGGAATTCAGGTCCCATGATACAGCAGGAATGTTGTTGATTTTCCCCAGCCAAGTTTATCAGCGATTGACCTTTGACCTTTGAGGGATTATGTTGTAAATCTCTCTGGTGTAAAAACAACTCTCTATTTGCTTGAACTTCACATTGCAGTGAAGAAATCTATTTGCATGACTCTTCTCCGAAAAGTAAATGTGCTTGACAGAATAATCTGTCGTAACTGTCTGCTCTGGAACTTGGTTTTGTCCATGGATTGGAGTCTACAACTCAAAGAAGTTACAACCATAGAAAGTGGAAAGGTTATGATTGTTTATTGAAAGAGGAATTCAACTGATGACACAGTCAAATAAAATTGCAACTGTGTTGAATTTGTTTGTCTTTCATGGAAGAGATCAAAATAGATACTGTAGATTTTCTTTTATGGGGATAATAAACAGTGGGCAGCTTGCATGGCTCCTCTGTAATGGATGAAGCCTTCCCCTTCCAAGAAGGGGGAAGAGGTTGCTTCTACCATGGAGTATTTTATTACAGTCTTTCAAAGGATATTTTAATCCTGAATTGTAGAAGCAGTGATGCAGACTTTCTTTCGTAATGATGAGTAACTCCAAGATCTGACATGGTATGTCTTTCATTGTTGAAAAGAAATGTAAATACTTCTAAATATATTTTTTCCTAGAATATGTATTATATATTCCCATTTGGCATTTTCCTATTTATGTGAATTTTAATATGCTTAGCTAGACGATATTAACAAATCATTTTTTTTCAATTTTTCTTTTCTATTTTGTGCATTGCAGGCATTGGTATACCAAGATGGCATCCTTACATCCGGGACGCTGGAAGCTTTCGTACAGCATCTCGTTCCCACAGCAACATACTACCCAGATGTAAGTACATGTACACTGATCTCATTATGATAGCGGGGCTTTTTTGCTCTTCACAGGAGGTGGTTTCAGACCGCCTCGAAGTTCGCCAGTTCCAGGTATTCTCTGATCGGGAAATTTACCCCGATCAGAAAATACCAGGTATTTTGGCGGTCTGAAAGCAAACTACGCGTAATATCCCCGAAAGAAAATACCCGATAAATAGTAGGTACTTGGCGAAATTACGAGAACTTTCGCGGGGATTTTTCCAAGGTCGTGGGTATTTTGGCGGTCTGAAAGCAAATTACGGGAACTTTTAGCCCAGCGTGTCGTTGGGTGCGGCGCCGTGCATGGGTTGCTGCTGGGCTAGTGATTTTGAATTTCGCGCCTTGCTGCTTATCAGACCATACTGCGCATGCTCGTAACTTCAGGAACTTATCCCGAAGGGTATGTTTCAGGGCGGTGTGAATGCAGGAATAATTAAAGGGTATTTTTCAGCCTAAAAAAGTTCTCGTAATTTAACGGGGATTCTTGTGATCGAGGCGGTTTGAAACCACCTTTTGTAGACTATATGCCCCTCCCCTTTTTGATTGCGGCTCCTCTGTTCAAATGGGTGATCAAGCGATTCTTATTGTAACCAACCCTCTTACTATTGAAAGATTAGTTGAGATTGATCATGCATGAAATCATCATTTTCTAAAGAGAAAAACAGATTTTCAATCAGCTTGCTGAGATTGAAATGATGAAATCTGATAAACTTTTAATCTCTCATTCCTTGGCGATTGTATTTGCATTTTCTTGTTTGGAAAGGAAGATGGGGGTATTATTGCTAGGGAGAGGTTTGGAAAGTAAAAAAAACAATGGTTATAAATTTGGTAATGTGAACTGTCTTCACCTTGTAGAAGATTAACCAAAGTATCCTACTAGACTGTTAAGTTATCCAAATGAAAAAGAATCTAGTAATGATGAGAAAAGAATGGAATAGCCTATAGTTTTCTTACACCATGATAAAGTGTACCTCGATGCACATAAGATGCAGTATTAATTCTCCATGCAGACAAGAAGTGAGTTATTTGAGGTGTACAAACACTTGTACACTACACTGCATAATGAAAGCTCGGTCTACTAACTACAAAATACACCCACTGAATAAGATAAGGTCTGGAGTTGCAGACTATCGCAGTCCAACATTATTACTAACACGTCTAACCAAGCATGCATGAAGTTCAGTGCTAATGATTTTTACCATGCCAGCAATGGACTCCCAAGGTCCTTCTCTACCTAGTAATTTCATTGCAGAAATGTCAACTAAAGAAATCGTTCGCAGTGGATACCAATAAAAGAACAGCAGTAAAGTGCAGTGGTATTTTGCATGAGTGAAAATATGGGCAGAAAATGTCACAATGGCTTCAATATCGGTGGTGTCACTTTTGAGTAGGCGTTTGGCATTCTGTCTCAGTTCACTACAAGATTATGAAAAGAAAAATAAATTATTCATGCATCCATGAACTTCTGAGAAGGTCCCTTGGAATGAAAGAGACTCTTGGAAAAAGATTAATAATACTACCAATTTTTCCAAGAAGTCTATAGGCCTATAATGGGTGTTTGGGCATCATTGATATCCATTTACTCATTGGATAGCTGATCATGTGAAACCTTTTGCAAATTCTTATGAATAGGCCCACTACTTTTTCTTGAAATTAATACATATATTGAAGAATATCATGAGATTTTGCATAGCATGATGCATTGTGGCTGACACTTAAAAGTCTATCAAAGGAAATGTTCTCATTTCAACAGTAGCTTGCAGCCATTGTTTTTTGTGGTTGCCTTTTTATAGTAGGTAGTTGGTTAGTGCGATTTCACAGTGGCTCTACCAGTGTTCACCTATAAATATACTTGTAGGCCCTATATCTTTTCAGATTTGTAAGATTATTTTGAGATCCACCCCACTAAAAATAGCTTTATTTCAGCATAGTTTACAGCACCTGTGGATTAGGTAGGCCTATAGCCGGGCTTTTAGGTAGTACAAGTTTTGACAGTATTGCACAGATACACAACAAAGATGACAGTTAAACGCATGATCAGAGGGGATTGGTAAAAGAATTTGATCAATTATCGGTCTTTCCTGATCCTATATCCTCACCTCACTTGGAAGCCAGGTCAAGACATCTCCAGACATCGATCTCTACCTCCCTTCAATCATAGCTTTTAACATACATCAGTACAACTATTCCCCCCTTTCCTTGGTAGCTTGTATCAATTATCCTCCTTTCCTGGGGTTGGTTCCATCAGGTGTGTTGTCAGTGTGAATTTCCTTGACAAATTTTCTCCCAGCCAATCAGAGTCAAGGATTTCAGTAGCTTATAACATACAATCATAGACAAATTACTTCACGAAATGCCCCCTAATTGCCTCACCTGTAGACAGACCAAAGTAATAAGATACCCCATTCCAGACAAGTAAACACACCTCATCCCCCTCCTCAGTAGCTTTTATCAATTTGATATGAAGTGAACTTTGTTGTAGTGCATTTCAATTACCCCTCTCCATCTACATCTAGGCCTGTCTCCTTTCCATGACATCCCTTTATGCCTATTTATTATATATTTATGAACTTCAACCTCAACTTCTGTTGTCAATAGTTAGCTTTAATTAGTTATACATTCAGTCATTCATGACTTCAGTCATGCAATAAATAGGCCTATAAGATGACTTTCTTGTGTTTTTATCAATGTGCATATCTCTATATGCGCAAGCCTTCTACTGGGTTTATCAATTGTATATCTATTCTGTTTTCCCCTAATTATAGCTTGTATCAATACCACATCTTTCCCACCCCTTTCTAACAATAGCTTTTATCAACGAGAAATCAATGCTGATACATACCCCTTTCCATGGTAGCTTTTATCAATTACCCATCTTCTGTACCCCCTGTCGAAGGTAGCTTGTAACAATTATTCATGTATCCTGTCTTCATGTCCCCTTGGTCCAGCCCACCTTTCAATCCTAACCCATCAATACCTACCACTGGGGAGCGCAGAACCTGGCCCCAAAGTCCAGCGCTGAATTTCCCCACTTCCGGAAATTCGACCTTCATTGATCGCTCCCGAGAGGCGAAACTCACGCTGCGACCACAGCAGACGTCACTGTCTGTGAAGGCTAAAAATATGACCGTGAACCTCTGACAATGGGGTTGTCCTGGCAACCAGATTTGAGGCAGGGAGTGCCAAATATGTGAATCCTAGTTAAGCACCCACATTTTGTTGTGGTTTATTCTTTTGTCACTTGTTAGGCTGAGCCTTCTCAGGTGTTTTGGGTCTATTTGGTCAGCCTACATGGATTTAGTTACTTGGAAACATACCATGTGATTGTTATTCCTGGATGAAAATAGGTGGACTACTAAATTCTTAATTTTTCTTGGAGTCACGTACAGTCTTTTCCCATGTATCCAGTTTGAAATAAATTCAGTTTTACAACAGTACCTGATGACATATAATCCATTCTACTGTAAGTCTGCATGTACCAAAATGAGCTTTCAAATTGTAGATATTGATTGTGTTCCTTTATGTTTCATGATCCATGAGTTTTTACTTTTCTTATTGTGAATCCTTATAAGGGACTTTACAGCAGAACAATATGTGATGACGTAAAACAACAATTTCTCTCATTTGATTCTGAAACTCTTTTCACAGCCAGGTTCCGCCAAGCTCCATTGAAGCAGCCAGTCAATGCCAATGCCAAATTTATCATAAATCTAACATTTTCCCATGTTTTTCTCTTGTTCTTGCAGAGGACATACCTGTTTGCATTCCTGCTCACATCAAGGTTACATATCAAACCGCACCAGCTTCTCAATGATGTCTGCCAGGTAGGTTTAACTCTTTTGCTTCTGTGGGAACAATCCTTCTATACAAAACTGGGTGTGTTAAAAGTGCAACTGGGATTCAAATGGTTAATCTATTGTGATGATGGTGTTCAATGAATATGGATGATACAATGAAATTGTGAGTGGTAAGGTGTATAGAAAGTATGTGTTAATTATTTTGCCAATAATTACAAAACAAATATAATTGTAAATGATTATGCAAAGGGTAGAAATTTCACAAAGCATGCGAAGGAAGAGGTTTATTCAGAGTTAAGATGAGAAGACGGACAGTCAACCTGCCCGAAACGTCGAGTCTCTCTACTACTCATCATCTCTACTCGCCGACTCAAGCCAGCATCTCCTCACTAGCTCTACTACTCAAGCTGTTCTCAACTCATCAATCTTTCCTGGTTTACAGTCCTTTTCAGGACTACTTTCAAGAAAGAATACTCTACTCTCAAATCTCCACTTTCTCGCCTATCCATTTCTTCTCTTCTCCTATCCACTGTTTCTACAACACTTCACATGGTGTACCGTAAACCACATCAGCGATTGTACATACCACCATGCAAACCTTCAAACAACATCTGAGAATTTATTAATTTTTTTCAAGCTAGGATTGGATATTGGGGCTCAACTATGTAAAATCGGTTACATGTATTTCCTTATGAGATAAGATAAGGTAACAAGGAAATTCTTTCTGGAAGCCAGAACATTCATATGTTTTATGCGAAGGTCTTCCTTACTTCCGGCATGGACCTACTACATTGAGATAGGTCCATGCTTCCGGTTAAACAGCTAGGCTCCAATACAAAATGATGCAAGTCCTGGTCCAATGCATATAGTTTTGTTTTTACAATAGACACAACGTGATATCATTTACGTACTTACGTGGGAGGATAGAGCTTGGTAATTTTGTGGTCTGTGTTCCTTTTGTCATTGATGAACTTAGTTGTTTACAACTCTCTTAATTGATACACCATTGTTTGTTTTTGATGGTGTGAATGTTACCATGGCGATTTGTTAGATACAGCATTGTGGTTCCTATATCTATACCACCTTCCTCATGAAATAGTCAGTAGGTAACTAAGAATCACACAGATCACATCTCCAGATAGGAATAATAGAAATTAGATCTTATTATCTTTTGGAGGAAACAAGAAGGTGACCTAACTTGTGATTACATTGACATTGACGATTTGAACGAACTTTCTTCCATTCAGGTGTGCATCAGACAACAGAGGCTAACTTCGAAGGACGTCGACAGAGAGGCCATCAGGAAGTTCGGTCCGAATCTCATGCAATTACTCAGGTAAGTGGCTACTTAAACATTTTATCCACAAAAACATTTTCCCCCCAATCGTCAGGCCTGGTTTAGTTTGACTTCAGCTGTCATTTAGGTATTAAATCTGAATTGGTGAACTCTGATATGAACTTCAACTGAACTTGGGGCAAGTCTGTGAGCTACACTGTTTGTACTTTGAAGAGAATGGAGTAAACTCGTGGGAAAAAGTAGATGCTAGTACGGACCAGTGTCCGTATTTTTATAGCTGGGTTGAACAAAGTTCGTTTATGATGTTGAGCAGCTTTACTACAGAACAGTTCAGCCACCAATTCATAGTCGATATGCAAATATGCATTCTGTTTCGTATCAATACCGGTAGTCTGATTTTTGTGCTGCTATAATTATCTACTGATGCAAATGGATGCATTTTGAAATAGAAAAAGATGCCATATTTGATTGTCTCTTTTCCTTGTCAATTGCTAATTGGAATGTATAACTGGAGGCTGTGAATGGGTTTACAGTGATTATTCACGGGTAATAAAACCCCACTGTTGTGATCTGATTGGACCCATTCAGAGGCGACTAGGCCTCCAATTATTACAAGCCTTTCAAAACTTCCGATAGAGCAGCAAGAAGTTGACCTCACTCATTCATTCTACTTCCTGTCTTTCGTGACCTCATGCAGCAGCCATTGACCCCCCTTAGGTTATGAAAATGAATTTTATGTTCAAGGGATTAACAGGTTTTTGTATGGTCATGGCCATGTGGCTCAAAACTGAACTTAATGAGGTCATGGAGTTGAGTTAACATGCACTTTTTATCTGGTTGTTGATATGTATTTTACTCAGGATATTGTTTCATTTCAAGCATGAGTTAACCTTTGAGTTTGAGTTAATGACCTGTATGAATTGTAAACATGCTAACTATTGGTAAATTTGATCATGATAAATCAATGTATACTTTCTGTAGCAAGAAACTGACCAGCAATCAATTGCAATTTGTATTTGATTGTAATATCTATGATTGGTTTGGGAACCTAAACTTGACTTGCGTCTGACTGTAATACCCCCTTAGTATGTTAGCTTTTTCTTTATCTAATAATCTTTATTTCATAATATCATTTGATATGCACCTTGAACAAATATATTTCTATACATAACAAACAATAACAGAGCAAAGATATAAAGTTTAATAAAAGGATAGAAATTAAATTATTTCAATACAGTAGAAATTATATGATTATTTGATTTTATCTTTCCAGTGAGTGGACTGAGACGTTTCCATACGACTTCAGGGACGAGAGGATGATGAGACACCTCAAAGACATCACCCAGAAGTGCATCGCCATCGACCCCACCCTCAGGAAAAGTGCCGGACAACTCATGCAGGGCTTAATAAGAAGGGTAAGTGTAGGGGAGGAGGAGTGGGTAGGGGTAGGTAGTCACACAGGCAAAGAATACAAAGATTATGACAATCTACAAAGGCATTTTCCAGAAGTGCTTCGCCATCGACCCCACCCTCGGGAACAGTGCTGCATGGGCATCTCATCCCGAGCTTAATAAAGAAGGGTAAATTAAGGGATTGGGGAAGATGCTATACATACAACCAGGGCACGTAACACAAAGATAGTTTTCTTCTAAAAGAAACTGTAGTTCATTTTCACAAAAGTGTAGGGGGGCGGGCTTGGGATAACATAGATTTGGTTCAAAATCAATTTCATTCTTTCATTCCTAATGTTACTTTTTACATACAAAATGAAGGAAGCAACAATATTTCACTCACGAAACTGTAATAGATCTCCTACTTGAGAATGTGAAGACAGAAAATTGAGTGGGAAGTATAAGAATAAAAGAAAACAAATATATTTGTGTGGGAGAGCAAGAAATACGATAATAAATGAACGTCATAATGATCATCATTACTGACACCTACAAGCAAAATGTGTGTTTCTTTTATAAACAAGGGGGTTAGATTTAAAGCTCAAGTTCAAATGAATGGATTATCATTCTTATAAGATTAATCGTAATGTAAACATTGTGATTGAAATAGTCGTGGGATGAGGAAGGAAGACAAGAAAGTGATTAAAAACAAGGAAATATCACAATTAAACCTTGAAATTGCTCTAAATATAGCAGAGATTTGAAGGTTTCAATGCATGATTATGATACTGAAAACAAAAGCATTCATTTTTTTAATGTCATTTATAAAAGGAATTATAAAAAACACCCATGTTAGTAAAACTGGAAAACATAATGTTCATATTTGCAGAAAGTATTGGATCTTCCCCTTTGGTGGGATATTATGAATTTTAAGAATCAATAGCATTTCAAGAATATTTGCTGTCGTAATGAAATACAAATATTCTCAAGATTACAACTAAAACAATAGTCTTCAATTGAATTTGTCATTTACAAATTCATTTACCTCAAATGAAATATATATAGTGTGTATTGTCATGATGATCTTTATTAGAGGGCACATTTGATTGTGAATTTGCAAAAAATGCAAAACTACCAGCTACAAAATTGATTGGTTTTGAATTAATCTAACCCATTTTAAATCTTTACTTTAGCTCATAACTTATCCTCCATCTTTTATCTTGTTGTTACAGCTTGCCACGTTAGAGAAATACGAGGATGTCTTAGCGAGGGTCAACACTGCAGCGTCAGAGAGGATGCACGCCCTTCGAGCAAACCCGGCTTCTTTCCAGATGAACATCATGGATGTCTGCCCGCATCCACATGTCCTAGCTCAACAGCTTACCCACATAGAACTGGTAAGTGTTGAGATTAATTTGCTAATTGATAATAATAATGGTAATATAGTCAGTTTTTATAAAGTGCAAATTACAATGAAGTTTCTTTGTGCTCTGAAATAGAAATATCAGTGGGAAAAGTGAGGAAGAAAAAAAAAATTATTGGAACATGTTATTAAAGTATCATGAGACACAGAACTACTTACAACACATCATGAATCAGTAAAATTAGGCGATAATGTTTGGCAATAGTAACATTGAATATAACACAGGATTAAATAGATCCAAGAGACATGCTGTATTCTTTGATACTCTCAGAAAGTTTGTTTTATAAATGGGGGACTGCACATAAACATATTCTATGTCTACTGATTAAACATGAACTTTGAGATGATCTACAATGTTGTTGTTTAAGTGAAGGAATTTACATCTATTTATTAGATTGTATTCTAAACAATACCCTCTGGTAGGATATGAACAAAATGATAATTTAAGTTAATTAGTAGATGTGTGGTTACCCACAGAAACGTAGACTACAAATACTAACAATCTGTTGTTAGATACATACACATACTTATAGAAGATTATTATCTTTTGTGGAGTGGTCCCACTTCCTCCCTTTGATTGGAAATGTAAACAAATCTTTCCTACTCAAATATTTGCTAGACATGCCCTAATTCATTCTCTATTTATTTTTTTTCTTCAAGTGTATGTTTATGAATTTTGCATATGGCGGTGCATTTTTTTTTTTTTATATTCAGTAGTAAAATATGTCTTGACTGAATTATTAATTTGATTTTTTTTTTTTTTTTTTTTTACAGGAGAGATTGACGAATATTGGGCCAGAGGAGTTTGTGCAATCTTTCATCAAACAAACTGATTCTGATACTCAAGTAGGTTTCTATATTTTTATCTCTCTTTGTATTTATCCATCTATCCATCCATCTTTCTATCCTTTGATCTACCCATCCATCTACACACCCACCCACCCATACATCTGTCCATCCATATATCTATGTATATATGTATCCATATATCAGTCTTTCTATATATATATATTCCTTTAACCTTTTGTCCGTAAGTTTTCTATCCATTAATCTGTATAGACCTAATAAATATGAATTTGAATATCAAGATTAAGAATGGAACTATACATATTGGTTTAATAATCAGACCCAAAAATGAACAGCACAAATTTGTTTTCTTTGAATCAATTTCATATTCATTAACCCATCTATATTTCACCTTTTATAGTAAACATGTCACATAATAGAAACCCTTTTATTCTAAACACAACTATTCCTGGTCTTATTCTTGCAGACGGTAAAGTTCCAGGACCTGAAGAGGACCAAGAACCTAGAGGCTTACGTGGAATGGTTCAATCGTCTGAGTTTCTTGGTAGCGACAGAGGTCTGCATGCACATAAAGAAGAAGCATAGAGCTCGCCTCATTGAGTACTTCACTGATGTCGCTCGGGAGTGCTTCAATATCGGCAACTTCAATTCTCTTATGGCAATTATGTGTAAGTTCCTGAACTAGATAATAATTTAAATGATTTAAAATAAATAATTGAATTGAATTAATCAATCCACACTACTCTGAATAAAGTGTTTTATTAAAGTTTGCCTGTTTTTTTGTAATTTTAAGTTTTCTTAGAGTTGCAGCCTTGATTAAATAATGAGCAATCCTTCAGAGTTTTGAAAACTACGAGTCTGTCAGCACAAATTCACAGCTGAAGTTTTAAGTTTTGCTCAAGACATGCAATAGAGGCTATAAAAGTATTTGAATAAACATAAGAATATGTGTATACCAACTATTCATGATCATATCAAGAAAGTGACATTCAAAAAATAATATCAAACATTTCTATAGGCCTACTGTGGATAACTTATGTTGATGTATAATCTTGAAATTATTTCTTTTTTAACTTTTCAGCTGGTCTTAACATGAGTCCTGTTGCAAGGTTAAAGAAAACATGGAACAAGATCAACACAGACAAATTTGACTGCTTAGAGGTAAGTATCTTATACCTTCATTTGAAAATATAAATGAAAAGGGTCCTACAATCAGTGTAATTTATTGTTGATGTCCTGGTTCTGATTGAATAAGGATAAAAAAAGATAAAAATGAAGTTTAAGATAAAGGAAAATTTCGAAAGATGATTTTGATTCATTTCTTTTCTGTAGCAGGAAAAATTAGATTTCTTCAACTAACTTGTTGCTTATGGTATAGTCTCTGGAGTGATGCGAGCTAGTAGTAAACATGTGAAAATGGTATATAAACAAAGAGAAATGATATAGGATCATGAAAATCAATTAACACACTTTTCTCCCCCCCCCCCCCCTCCATATAGCACCAAATGGACCCCACATCCAACTTCTCGACGTACAGACAATCATTGACAGCCGCCATGCAGAGAGCATTGAGTGCTCAGGACGGCGCCTGTGATAAGATAGTCATCCCATTCTTTAGTTTACTCGTCAAGGATCTTTACTTCCTCAATGAAGGCTGTAACAATAAGATGCCTAACGGATACCTCAACTTTCAGGTGAGAAGATGGAGACTAGGGTGGTTATTACAAACCAGTTGTATCTTGTCAGGAACCAGTTCAATCTTGTTGTAAACCAGTTCAATCTGGATTTAATAGTTTCCTTTATTAAGTAATTGAAGTAATATTATTAAGATTATATTTTGTTATAATGGGATTTGAAATGAAGGTATGGGAAGAATGAGTCAAGAATCAATGTGTCAGTGATTTCTACTGACAATTCTTATGAGTTTCTGAAATCTTCGGCCTAGGGAAAAAAATTCTTTGAATATTACTGGCCGAGTGTTTCACGTTATACCTCTCATGGAATAACCTTGTTAAACAAAGTTTTTTTTAAAGATGTGGTAAAATTTAAGTATTTCAAAATAGTTTATACTTAGTTTTGTTTATTCTAAAAACTTGTAATATAATGGTGATATATCCATGACATGCTCGTCAGAAGACAACAACACTTCTCTCATTTATCCTTATCCAAGAACAAAAAAGGAAACCTTTTAGTTTAATTTTGTAAATCATAATAACATGATATTGCAGCATTTCTTGCATACAAGAGCAGTGTATGAAGAGTACATTGTATCTTATTCTTTTTTATCTTTCTTATTTTACAGAAATTCTGGCAGCTTGCGAAGCAGGTGACAAACTTCATAACGTGGAAGTCTGTAGAGTGTCCGTACCCTAGGGATCGACAAGCCCTTAATTATCTTCTCACCGCACCTGTATTCTCTGAAAATTGTAAGTATATTAATTTCTAACTTTTCAACCCACTCCATCTAAAAGGTCCCCAAATTAACTAATGTACAACACTAGATATACAATAAAAATCTACAGTATTTTAGATGTTTTATTTAGAATTACAATAAGGGGATTGTTTGATTTTTTTTTAATTCTCAACAGCTGGGCACCATGTCATAATACATGTTGTCAGTTTCAAGTGCCTCCATTTTATGATAAAACTACTCCTTGTCATTCAATGATTTTTTTTTTTTTTTCCTTAGCTAATTTTTTTATTCCCTTTCCATAACACTTGGCAGTTAAATGCCATTGAAAATAAACGTTATGAAAAAAAGACTTATATACAAATACTTGAAGCTGTCTAAAGCTTTCACCTTAGGATGAAATAAAATCTAAATGCCTCACATAAAAGAAGAATTGGCTGTGTTTTATATGGAAGTACAAAACCTATTTTATTACATGATAGGAGAATGTAAATGAATACTGGCCAAGGCTATAATTCTTTGTTCATTTTCTATTGTTTCTCCAACAGCTCTCAATCTTGCCTCGTATGAAAGCGAAAGTCCAGAAACGGATTTTGAGAAGTCCCAATACAAGACCCTCAAGTAAGTTTTTAAAAAAGGGCAGACCCGAGCCCCGAAATTGACCCGAACTAGTGTATAAATCACCAATAAGACTGACCATACTAAATATGGCCAACAAATTAATATAAACACTATGTATAACAGAAAAGGATATTAATGTGGTTTAAATTGTTTTTTGAAGAGCTTATGTTTTAAGAAATATTTGTAGATTTAATTTGTATTTTTGTGGCACTGAGTAATCATTTTGATCAATTTACTATGTGTTCATAAATTGAATTAATGGAAAATGTTGACCAATGTTATAAGCTGGCCCTGAAATGAAAGGAATCCTCTATCAAGCACCAAATCTCCATTATCATGATGTAAACCAAATATACAATACTTGCTTGGTCAACAACGTCCCTACATCTTATGACTTGAATAGATTTCCTTGTCCATCATTATTTCCAATTTCTGATCAAATTATTCCTTTTTCTCCACCTTACAGGTTGCAATGCACGTCAACGACATCGTCAAAGTCATCATAGGCATGGTTGCCATGACAATGGCTGATGCTATCACATCTCACGAGAGCGAACTCTTGAACTGAAATCATTCATACAAAGAAACAGACAAAGCTACTGGTGGGTTGATGGTATCAGCATGAACTATGGGTTTACCCAAGAGACTCCAATTCATCCATATAGAAGATGGATAGAGAGCAAATTTTGTTTGCCAGCATCTAAAATGTGTAGGAATACCGAAGCACGATCGGAAACACCAATCGCCAGTGTGATGAGATCTGGATGACCCGAGATGCACCGCGACGGAGCAAAGAGTACTTATTATGACAGAAACCTGATAAAATCAGAAGCTTGAAAGAAAAGACTGATGAATGTAGAGATTGAAACCCTTATGTGGAGGGGGAGAATGGCACACATAAGATGATGTGTAGTTGAACAAAAAATTGTCTCTATGAATGCCTGATGCGATCCTGATCGAGATGAGATACACAAAGACTTGTAACTTCTTGAGGATGCGGGCGGTGATTAACTTCGCGGATCTAGTGTCGTCTGATGATGGAAGCAAAGAGTTCTTCAGGAAGTAGGAAGATCTGATGCAATCATGATATTAACCTCCAGGAGAGGAAAACTGCCTTTTAGCATCGGACATGAAATAGATTTCCTCTTCTCTCTGAAAGAACTCTAAAATCCGTACAAAAGCATTACCATATTCATCATCACCATGAATTATTTATGAGCTGGATTTGTCTTCTTTTAAACACCCTGTTGTGAATGGTCTGTTTGCAAATGCAAGCACTGGGAGTATTTCATGAAAACAATAATGTTGAATGTTGTTACAAGCTACTGTAAATCATTGCATCTGATTGGCTGAGAGTTTATTAGTCATTGAAATATCACTGACAAACCATTGCATGTAAGGCTCCCCTGAACACTCAAACAAGAAATGGTATTTCTACCTCTGTTTGGACAGGGTTTGTAATTTCTATTTAAAAAAATTCTTCTCAACAACAACTTCAACATTAGCTAATCCTACACTGTATTGGTGCTTATACAAAGTAGTAAAAAAGCCTGACAAAATGAAAGTCACGTCTTGACTATTCAAATAGTTCAATATATTAATCAAAAGAAATTTATATCACTGATCACTTCTTTTTTATTAGGCTTATCTAAAGTTTTACTTTGGCTGTGAATGTGAAGTAACATTTCCATCATGTTCTTGGGAGCAAGTTTTCTTGTGTATTTTTATATTCCAAATAATATTCTTCTTTGAATATTACCAGAAGAAAATCAGTTCTAATTGGTTTTTTGGAAGCAACCTTATTTTGATGGTTTGAAGAACTTAGGTTTTTAACATAAGTTAATTTTGTTCTTGCCCAAGTTGTAATTTTGCTAGTACTTTTTTCTTTCACTCTTTCCCCCACTTGATATTTTTTTTTAGTTTTGTATTATTAGACCAGTTGATAGTCTATGCCACTTTTATGTTTTCTAGCAACCTTTATTTAAGAATTGTTCTTTTCTGAAATTTGTGGTTTGATATTTCAGTTAGTTTATGCAGGGTATTCTTGTTCATTGTCTGTAGGGTTTGTCTAGTACCCAGTCCCTATTGATTCAATGTGACCAAATTTTATAAGTGTAATATCTGTTTACTTTCATATTGAATAGGCTGAATATTATTTTTCCTCGGTACTATGTCACATATTTTGTATATCCGTAGGTCAGTCATTCATATTTAATTATGGAATTTGGGTATTTTGTTTAAAGGAATAACTGTGTTGAAAATGCCTTTCAAGAACAAGCAAATATATATGTAAGAATAACTGCAGGTCCTCTTTTGCAAGTTTTAATACTGAGCAATTGTATACTATAATCCATATTTAACACTCCTGCTCTCTGTAAGAAGTAAATGAAGACAACTTTAAATGGTAAAGTATGAATATTATTTTCTGTTTAAAGGTAGTGGGACATGGTAGTAATTGACTTTGGCTAGAATCGCAGATAGAAATGCAAGCACAAAACAGTCATTTTGGGAACGCAATCAAAGATGCAGATTTCCAGTTTTTAAGCCCACCCACCACATATTGTTTGACCCGAAAGTAAAGGTCAAACTTTGGAGTGAAATAGTATATAATTCAAATAGTTCTGCAGATAATTTTTTTCAAAACATCTTTTTCCATTATTCTGATAAACATATTTTTTAGAACAAAAATTAAAAATTTAATTGAACTAAACATCTTTGAGAACTGTATTTCTATTATGGAAAGTGTTAATTGAACGCAGCCCTTAACCTGTAAACAAGGCTAGATTAGCACTGGAGTTGAAAACCAGTTGGGCTTGGCACAAAGTTAGTTTTTTACAGAGGCACTTGGTTCATTTGTTTGAAACTAGTCTGGTTTTAAACTAGCATTTCTAATCTTATCCGCAGGCTTCAGCATGTCACATTATCTTCTGGAGAATGATTGATAGAATGTCTTGCCTTTCAGTAGTTCACTAGTATTTTTGTTGGTGCCAAAGTAGCTATAATATTGTAGTACAGTAACTTTTTGTGAGAGTCATGGAAAATTAGGTGCTAACATGATTGCATCAATATCATGTACATGGAAGTGTGGCTTAAGCAAGAGAGAGTAGACTATTTATTTTGATACATGTAGAAATATAACTAGTCTTCTTTCAAGACTTGTATTTATTTAGGTCTAGTGATCATGGCTTGCTAATTAGAAGTGAATGGGAGGACCTGAAATCCATAAATTTTGATGGCTTGAGTAGAGAATAATCCCCAGTTTAGTCCCAAATTTCAGTTTTAATGTTATTTCATAGTAATTATATATGAATTAATTCATGATTTGGAGGATAACATTACGGTGTATTTATACTGCCCAATTTTCTATTTATATTGACAGATTTATATGAAGACGACAAATCATTTCCAACCCTTCAAACGTTTTTATAATTTTCATTACCACAAATCTCTCTTCCATTTTTAAAGTACTTAGCTCTAGGTAATTATCAGACACCAATTTTTGTGCCCAATATTTAGGCGAATAATTTTCCTAACCTAATCCTGTATTCTCCTTGAAAGCATTTTTGCTGATTTGTAAAAAAAAGTCAAAATTATCAGTGCAGTTATTTGAATTTTTAGACAAACTGCCATCTAAATTTTATAGTATTATTCACCTTAAATATTTATATTTAAGTTTAAATGTCTACAAAGCCTAAAATGATTATGTGATGTTCTTCAAATTTATATATCGTGATTGAAATCTTTTTAACTTTATAAATAATTTCAAAATGCTTTTTGTACAGTGTGGAATGTACATAATGCGTATGTACTTTTTATTATGTCCAGTGTATTCTGTTTTATGTACAGAAATGTATTCTATGGGGAAAACATATACATTGGATGTGTATTATTATCGCATGTCTATTTGATGAAAAAAATAGAATACTGTGTACATATGAAAATTCTATGTCAATCAATCTATATTAATGTCATATGTGAACTATATGATTGGACATGTAAATAAGAAATAAACACATCAAACGAATAATGCTAGATACTGTTTGTTGCATTTATTATGTTAATGATGAAGATGCGTGATGATCGAGTGTGTGTCACGAGACGTTGTGTGTGTCTCTCTTCTTCCATTTCTCTTCCTTTTTCCACTTTTCTTTCTCTATTCTCTTTCTTCCCCCTCTCTCTTTCTCTCATCTTTATCTCTCTCGCCTTCCCTCTTTCTTCTCCTTTTTTCCTATCTCTACTTTTATTCTCTCTTCTTTCTCTTATCTCTACCCCCTACTCTCCTCTCTTTCTCCCTTCCCACTTCACTAATTCTCATGTTCTCTCCCAATAATAAATTAATTTGAAGATAAAGAGGAAAGCATAACAGCGAAAATTTCATCAAAATTAGATTTACCAGTTATGATTTGTCGTCAAAAAAGTAGTATGTTTGCACGGTTTTTATCCAATTCGTCTACTTTCATCTAGTCTGATGCCATTCTGTCTAATAACCAGTTGGTCCCATGGCCATTTAGTCCATATACCATTTGGTCTAATTGGACCAAGTGTTAAATTGTGCAAAATAAATTAAATTGATATTAAACCAACTGGTTATGTGACGAAATGGTGATTATAGACAAAGTGATGATTGGACCAAATGGTTAATGGGCCAAATGGTTGTTGGGACGAAATGGCATTTGAAAGTAGACCATGTGGTGAGAGGACGAGTTGGCAGTAGACTAATTTACCGTTTGCACAACATGTGATATGCAAATGAAAGAGCTTCTGATTGAATTATATTAAATACAATAATGGAAAATTAATAATGTTCAAGGTAGAATAAAACCATTAATACTTGAGGAGATGCAAATAAATATAGTATAATTTTATTTCCAACAAGCAGATGTAAAATAAGTATAAATAGTAATTACAGTCTTTCATATTTTTTTCAATCCAATTTTGATGAAATTTCCAGCGTAAATGCTCATTTGAAATGTATTCATATCAACTTCTTGTTGGGGTAGGCTTGCCTTAAATTTTTATTTTTATTACATCAAATGTACTTTGAACCATTTTATGTACCATCTTAACACAATATTCAATAAAATGTAGTATCTCAAATACACCCCTTCTTCAACTTGTCTCATTTTCAAATCACAAGTTTTATTTGGGATGAAACTAAATTGACAGTAGACTTTTAGAGCCACAATATATTTACTGAAAGCAAGGCATTTCTAATTCAAAAGGGAAGTCAACCCCTGACTTCAAGTTAGTTTATTGAAAAAATAAACATACGGTCTGATAAATACTCATTAAAAGATCCTAATAAAGTTACAGAGTTATTATATTTAAGAGATGTCATGCAACAGGTGTGTATCATGAAATCACTAAATTAAAAATTCAATAAGGGGTTTTCTGTCTTTTTCCTATAATCATGTATGACCTATTTCAAATCTACGGTAATATTCAGTGCAGAAGGGCAATTCCACAAGAGAAAAGTGATGAACTCGCTAAATATGTTCATAGACGTAAGCACCCAATTCTTTGGATTGAAAAGATATTACAATATCATAAAGTGTAACTGATATCTAGTCAGCCTCATTTGTTAACTTATTCACAGTTTGATGTTGCAGTGAACCAGTAGAATTTAGGAAGTCCACAATGTAGAAAAGAATTGTACAAATTCATGTGATAACAACTGACCAATCAAAAGATGCCTACAATATTTAAAGGACTAGTCCACGCCAACACAGAGTTGATGTGAATAAAAAGAGAAAAATCAAACAAGCACAACACTGAAAATTTCATCAAAATCGGATGTAAAATAAGAAAGTTATGACATTTTAAAGTTTTGCTTAATTTCACAAAATAGTTATAAGTACATCCCGGTCGGTATGCAAATGAGGAAACTGATGACATCCCTCACTCACTATTTCCTTTGTATTTTATTATATGAAATATTCTAATTTTCTCCCCATTGTCCTGTGAAACAAAGTTTATTTCTCCCTGAACATGTGGAATTACCATTGTTTAACATTTTATGGATCAGTCAAGTTGGTCCTTAATGTAAAATCTGTAAAAATTGAAATATTGTATAATTCATACAATAAAAACAAAAGAAATAGTGAGTGAGGGGCATCATCGATTCTCTCATTTGCATGTGACTAAATTGTGCATATAACTATTTTGTGAAAAATAAGCGAAACTTTATAATGTCATAACTTTCTTATTTTACGTCCGATTTTGATGAAATTTTCAGCATTGTGCTTGCCTGATTTTTTGCTATTGATTCAAACAAAAAAATTTCTGAGGTGGACTTGACCTATATTTAAATATATATATGATAAAAATGTTGCACAATAGTAAGTTTCCATGATTGTGGTGAACTGGATGGATTCTCGACTCTGAGCAGTTTACATGTAAATTAATGCATCTGTCATGCAGTCATGCAAGATATGAAATATATATTGCACACTTTACTTAGAAAATTTATTTTCTATAGCAAAAATCTAGTCAGATCACCAATCCAAAATTCATGTGTAAATCAATTTTAATTCTGATTTATCCACTGGACCTATTTAGTAACTTGTGACCCCCAAATAATATCAGACCACTGTCACTCCCATACAGTATGCAAACGTGAGCTAAATTTGAAGTTGATCCATCAAATGGTTATCTATTTATTGCAAGAAAATGTCATATTCATGTACAGTATATCATCTTTATGACATTTGACCTTTGTCATATATAGTTAATTGATTGACCCAAAATAAACTCAGACCATATCTTCTCCCATATGTATACTTGTGAGAGGTTTGGCAGTGATCAATAGAAATGATCCTTTATATGCATAACATGATATATTCATATAATTACCTCTGCAACTTGACCTTTGACCTGGTGACCAACAATCTAAACAGAGCATTACCACTCAAATATGTATACATAACCCAAGTAAGAGGTCGATCAATATGATCCGTGAATCAGTTCTTTCGTTACCACAAGAGTGAAACTGGATGAAGGGATGACCTGACAACATGCCTCTAGGAGAATGCAATTTCATAGTAATCCTTTTGTCCTGGTGGCGAGGTGTCCGGGGTCAGGTACCCTGATGATCTCTCTGTTCTCTGGCCATTCCTCCAAGACAAGGAGGGGACTTGGTGACCGTTGCATTGCTTGACCACTGAGATGGGGTCTTAGCCTGGAAGGTGGAGATTGGAGCGGAATAAAAGAAACTTCCAAATAGTCACTTCAACCAATGCCATTGAACTCTAGGGCAAGGGCATTTGAAATATTTGACACTTTTTTTTATATATACAGGCTGTGTATCAAGAAAACCCTAACACAAAGCTGAGTTGAATTAAGAAATAAAAATCAAACAAACATGTCAATGAAATTATCAACATGGCATGAAAAATGAAAAAGTCAACTACTTGAAAGCTCCTTCATCATAAATCTGTATCAAAATTATTGTAATATTTGCTATTTCATATTATAAAATACAAAAACTAAAAGGTGAGTGTATGACATCATCAGCTCACCTCATATAAATATTAACTTGTACATAAATTATACCACTATTGTGAGATAATATAAAGCAAAAACTTAAAATGCCCAAACTTTTTTTTAAATCAAATCTGATTTTGACAAATTCTTTTAGTAATACATGGTTGATTTTTCCTCTATATGGACATCACCTTATAGCTGGAGAAGACTTTGATTGGCCTTTAATTTGTAAATATTTTATCTCCTATACCGAGACAGAAATGGCATCTCAAAGCACTTTGTATCTTGCAAAATTTGGGCACTATAGCAATCTAAATTATTTGATAAATACAAACTAATCCACCCAGAAATATTTTTTATGCGAAATTTTTTGGATTCAGTAGTAGGAAAAACATTGTAAAGAACAGTATATCCTCTC
This sequence comes from Lytechinus pictus, assembly GCF_037042905.1. Classification (NCBI taxonomy): domain Eukaryota; kingdom Metazoa; phylum Echinodermata; class Echinoidea; order Temnopleuroida; family Toxopneustidae; genus Lytechinus; species Lytechinus pictus. The sequence continues at coordinate 22,474,973 of NC_087262.1, forward strand.
ATTGCAATAACTGTACATACATGCCAAGCAAGATAACTGCTGCCTTAACAAGTAAAGAGTTGAAATATTTTGCAAACTCCAGGACTAACCTGTATTGATAAAGCATGTACTGGCCCATCAAGCTCCGTCTTTAGGACCTCATTCACCAATCGATGGCGCTTTATCAAACTCTCGTTATCAAATGCTTCCGAGACCACCACAACCTTGAAATGTGTTTCCGATCCTCGTGGGACATTGTGCATGTTACTCTCGTTGATGACTTCCAAATGGGAGGGCTGTGGAAAGGTGGGTATATAATAATAATAGGCATTTATAAAGCGCCATCTATCTAGAAATATTCTATTCCGAGGCACGTTGTAATTATTATTATTAACCGTATCAGACATCTGAGCAAGGCAAATTTATTACATTATTGCCTGCTTAAGACTGGGATCAAGTTGTCGGTCAATAAATTTCCATTTGTTTAACCACGGACAAATTTATTGCCCGCTCAGGAAAGTCAATGAGAAAATGCGTGGAAATGTAGCGGGCAATAAGGCAGAGCTAACATCCGGGTATTCTACGCGCTTTTGTACGTGGCCTTGGACCGCGCAGTGCTATACGTCACAATGCTAATCAAGTTGAGATAACACTGGATCCTGCGTCCCTGGCCTGTCATGTCAATTACGTCACAATGGTAAAGTTCATGCAGAGACCCAGTCTGCTCAACATGACAAAATAGATTCCCATTCTTAAACTCTAAAATATCTAAATTTTAATGATTTTTGCTCTAGATGTCTGATTTGGTTAATGATAGCAATATCGACTGGCCTGGTAGCGAAAGGACATATATCGCCCTTACTAAATTGATATCACCCTCGTCTACGACTCGGGCGATATAAATCTTGTTTGGGCGATGTATGTCGTATCGCCCCGAGGCCAGTCAATATTGCTTTATTATTACCCCGGCTTTAGCTCGAGCTGCCTTTCAGCACTCATGCATTCAAGGAATGAATCCTGCCAGGTACCCATTCACCTCACCTGGGTTGAGTGCAGCACAATGTGGATAAATTTCTTGCTGAACGAAATTACGCCATGGCTGGGATTTGAACCCACGACCCTCTGTTTCAAAGTCAGAAGACTAAACCACTGGGCCACAATGCTCCATAACAAATATATAACCAATACAGAGAACTTGAAAATTAACATGGTACATCACATACATGCCTGAATTCACACAGTGCTGCTGACATATACAGTGCGTATCAAAAAAAGTTTACACTTAGAAAAAATTCTGTAAACTTATATATTTGTAATATCCTGAAGATTTTTTCACATTTTAACATTAATACAGATCCATTTAAAGTAGAAATATATTGAAAATCGTAAAAATGGAGAATCATATATCAAATTAAAGGAGAAAATAAGAACACGATGGTGTACATCATTTATCATGGAGACCGATGAAACTCAATTAATTGATAGTTTAAAGTTCTCTCTCTGAATGCTTCAAACACACAGAATTATGTCCGCGAAATTGGGGATTTTTTATGATGTCACTGTTTGTACGAGAGGCGTGATTGGCTCTCCCACGTGAAACTCCACTTGCATGCAAAACCTGTTGCGAGGGTACGTTTTCTCCACATTGTCACTGAATACTTCGATCCCGAAATGAAAGAAAACCCAGAATTTTATCTAGATTTGGATTTTCAAATTGATGATTTTGAAGATGAAGAGAATGATGATGAAGAGAACAACAAAGTGACGTACTTGGATGTAAATTGGGGGAATTACGCCGATGATGATGAGTCGGACAATTCAACTTGCAACACGATCACATGCCGATTCGCTACCAACTCATGTATCTGCTAAAAGTGCTAGCTTCACCGCGCGGGCCAAATTGAATTCATGAAAATGAATTACCACACTGTCCAGACAGAGTCTCTTACCTCTGTGACTATGAAGAAGGAAAATAATGATATAACTGTACTTACAAACAAGGGAATATAATCCGAACCTGAAGGCAAATCAACGAATAGCAGCAGACGATATGCACCGACGATAAACTTCATGTGGCTGGGATAGATTGTCACTCGTTCTGTTAGATGTAATTTTTATCTCATTAATTTGACAAAATTACGAAACTCGGGAAATTATTTATCTATATAAAAATATGGTAACATCTTGTATTATTTTTTAAATTACGATAAAACCTTTTTTGATGGACAAACCATCACAAACATGCCGTATTGCTTGCTCGCCTTGGCTGAGAGAGTAGATCTATGCACGTGTTGCACAGCTCTCAATCAGCAAGGAATACCAGTACATGTGTTTGAGATGGTTTGTTTGCAATGACAAAGAAGCATGCATACAAGCTACGCATGTTCGGGATGATCTTTTTATATCTAATTTTAATTTACCTCGACGTTTTCCTTCAAAAAAGGTTTTATCGTAATTTAAAAAATAATACAAGATGTTACTATATTTTTATATACATAAATAATTCCCAGAGTTTCGTAATTTTGTCAAATTAATGAGATAAAAATTACATCTAACAGAACGAGTGACAATCTATCCCAGCCACATGAAGTTTATCGTCGGTGCATATCGTCTGCTGCTATTCGTTGATTTGCCTTCAGGTTCGGATTATATTCACTTGTTTGTAAGTACAGTTATATCATTATTTTCCTTCTTCATAGTCACAGAGGTAAGAGACTCTGTCTGGACAGTGTGGTAATTCATTTTCATGAATTCAATTTGGCCCGCGCGGTGTAGCTAGCACTTTTAGCAGCTACATGAGTTGGTAGCGAATCGGCATGTGATCGTGTTGCAAGTTGAATTGTCCGACTCATCATCATCGGCGTAATTCCCCAAATTTACCCCCAACTATGTCACTTTGTTGTTCATTTCATCATCATTCTTTTCATCTTCAATATCATCAATTTGAAAATCCAAATCTAGATAAAATTCTGGGTTTTCTTTCATTTCGTGATCAAAGTATTCAGTGACAGTGTGGAGAAAACGTACCCTCGCAACAGGTTTTGCATGCAAGTGGAGCTTCACGTGGGAGAGCCAATCACGCCTCTCGTACAGACAGTGACGTCATCAAATTCGAGTCAATTCAGAGACCGATGCGAGGCATATTTCGGAGAGGCATTTTAGCGTTTTTTAATCGGCGATTTTCACCTTATGTATTATTTTCGTTATTTTTTTTAATGACCCACTGATAATCCCCACATCATTACCTTTCCATTGATATATAATAAGACCACATTCATAATCAATATATTTCTCCTTTAAGCAAATAACGATATAATTGTCGAAAAATATTTCTGCTTGAGTAAGCACCACTTACTTTTGAAAAGTTAGTGAAAAATGATTTGCGCAGAACTTTGAAATAGTTATGCGAATAAAAGTAGACCTTAATCATGAAGAACACGTGGAATTTAGCTAGTAAAATTGATTTGAAGATATCTTTTACCTTTTTTTAACTTGTTTCCTTGCCAAAAACACTTCGAAGAGTGCATTGCACCCCACCCCACTCCCCATACACCGAGGCCATCGTGACGATATTTGCTTTACACTGAGCTGTGATTTACATAAAATGGCTTAGGCTTGATTTTCATTTTGTTAGTCATTGCCAAGCTTGGGAAAAGTGTGAAGAAACAAGTATTAAATGAAAAATGAAATGTAAACCCACTTTAAATGATAACTTTGTAAAAAAATGCTGGAGATGTCTGATATAAACCTTTGTTCAGATTCAGTTATGTCCTCAGATCCAGCTAGCACAAAAAGGGGAAAGGTTGTGCTTACCAAGTGTTGAAATTTCAGTTTTGGTGGCAAAATTGTTACAAAATGCTTGAATGTATCCGTTTTATTTCAAATGGCTAAAAGTGCAAGGGAAATGTATGAGAAATGTTCCGCAGTGTAAGTTTGATTTCGCCCTTTCCCCTCGACACAGCGAGAAAAAATAGCATTTCTGCGCAAACAGATTTCTGCGAGCCTTACAAAAATGGACAGTGCTCACTCAAGTCTAACATTTTGTCAAAACTTTTACTTTCATTAGATAGATGAGACCCAAACCCAAGATTGTACGTGAAAAACTTACCCACATGTTGTATATTTTTAAATTCCCAGGGCTTTTTCAAAGTGTGAACTTTTTTTTGATACGCACTGTATAGAGGGTAGCTTGGGGCAGTGGACCTCCAAAAAAAATTTCACTTGCATTATTAAAAGAAATTTTGCCCCATCTGCCACATTTTGACCCCTTGAATTTGTTTACTGTACTGAACACTAATTTCCATTTCCATCTATGGTGCTCAAAGTCTGAGCAGTGCCATTGTATCCTACAACATTCTGCCAGGGGTGCAAATTATTAAATATACTAAAATAGTGGCCACCTGTCTGAACATTGATTAATTCAACATACACTTCACAGTGGCCGCGGAACGGTTTTCAAAGTGGGAGGGGGGCTGACCATGCAAAAAATCACAATCGTATGGTCATTTTTACGTTTTTGTACATGGTTTGGGAAAAAATGGGGGGCTGAAGCCACCCCAGCCCCCCCCCCCCCCCCCTTCCGCGGCCCCTGCTTCAGTCTCTGGTGAGAAAGGGTAATAATAGCAGGGCCCGCTGGGAGAACAGTTTTCAGAACTGAAGTGGCTACCCTGGGTAAATATACTTATATTATTATAAAGACAGCATTTTTAATCCCTGTGCATAAAATGGCTGACATCAAACATTTTCGCTATGTAGACAGATCTTGTATGTAGACTCTAATGAATATTTTTCTCTGTATTCAAGATGGAAACTGCATATTCATTGCATTTCTTGTTTGATGAGAGTTGAATTAACATATGTTTGTGGTGACAAGGGCACTATAGTAGATCCAGGAAAAAATTATGTGTGGTCTTCGGACTAATTTGCTTCCAAAATGCCCTTCAAGCCCTGGAAAACTAATAAAGAGCACCTGAAATTCCCAAGTAGTATCCAATATTAACTGTAATACAATTGGGCTGGTGAGTTAAAAAAAGTAGCCCTGGAAAAAACTATTTAATGATCACTAATTTTTTCTCAGCTTTGTTCCACCCACTTGAAATTTCTGCATGAGCTTGTCCCTGATGCTACTCTCTACTGGTCCAGATGCCATGGTCCAGGTCTGACTCGTGTGGATGGTCCTGGTGTCAAGAGCTGGACTTGGGCCCAGATCAAGTGCTGTCTTTATTCCAAGAACCGGACTCTGCTTGGCCCAAGCTCTCCGCACTATGACAGCTGCTCTTCCTGAGTCATGAGAAGGGGAAAATAGGGGATTAGAAATAGGAGATTAAAAATACTGTACATGCCGCCCTCTATATGCGTCTCGTAGCTACTAACAAAGAGGGCAAGATGGCGAGGTAAACATCAGTAAGTTACATCCCATCTCCTCATAATAAATTTCTGGGGTTATCAATAATGTATAAATGTCAGAAATGAAGTTTTATCTCATTTACATGATTTAAGGCTAGAACTAATAGAGGGAAAGTAGAAATATCAGCAGGGGGGGGAAGAAAATTTCAAATTTGCCGTCCTCTACGCACATGATATACGGTAGGTACAATCCCTTGCTCCGTGGAGTAAGTTAATGTTAGTGAATGATTTTTACTCTCTAGGAGCCTCCTGGCTAGGTAAGCTCTCGCATGTCCATGGGACTGGGAGACAGTCTCATTTATTGGCTGTGCACTTGTAGTCTACAGATGGTATCACTCCCAGCCACTTCAGAAGGTAAACTTGGCATCTCTGTTTTTATCTATATCTTGTCTTGTCTTTCCGTTAATGCCTACAATCATTATATTGATTATTATGGCAATTGAACGTCCTGATTGACTTGACTTGAATATTTTTGCCGGGACCGGCAGGTGCAATAATGATATGTCCATTTATATAGCGCAGTTACTATATGCATATACTCAACTGCGCTTTGATACTTGGTATCATATTATTACCCCGGCTGTAGCTGAGCCGCCATATCAATAGGCGCTAAAGCATTCAAGGAATAAATCCTACCGAGTTACACTGGGTAAACACCCTACTCTTTGACAAATAGTGTATTGGTTTTAACGTGCATAGGTTGTGACTCTCCTGTACACGGGACCAACATTTACGTCCTTTCCGATGGATGGAATGTATTCCAACTGCATTCACACCTGTACTGAAATTCGAACCCCTCACGTTGATATCTACATCTTATCCGAAACAGGCACTCTAACCGACTGAGCTACGCTGCCTCTTGTCAGAAGGCTAACATGTGGCTGTGCTGAACAAGAATTTGCTATTTTAATTTGGCAAATTTCAATTCAACTTCACCTTTGTCTTTTTTCGATCAATTCTAATTTCTATTTTCTTTAGTTCACCCAACTAATTATGGACTCCAAAAGATCAATGACAAAAAAAAATCTTGCAAGGGGGAAGTGATTTCCGCCGGTAATATCACCGCCGAGATCGCACATGTTCGTTCTCTCACAAAAAATCTGCAATGGCCTCCGCGGGGGTTCCCTACGGCGGGAAATTCGACACCCTTCCATTCTATGGCACGGTCCCAAACATTGGACATATCGGCCGATTGAATTGGAAATGCGTGCTGGTTTTCAGAACTAAGTCGCGCGCAGCTAAGCGAAGACGTCCGATGTTCAGAGCCGAAAGAGGTCCGTTTGGTAAATTATCATTATTTACCGATTTCTATATCAAAATTATTGATAGTAATAATTAAAATCAGCATTTGCGCAGCTGAAATAAATTGTTTTATCAACAATTCAGCAATTATTTTGGGGTCTAGAGCGCGATTTAAATTGCCGGAATTGATCACAGCGCTCAACTCTACGCGTCCGATATTTGAAACTGCGTCCAATTTTTGACAGCGTCACTCAGGTGATTCCACTCAATGATAGTGGATGGGAAGAACGAGTTCCTGTATTGTTCAGTTCGTGCTCTGATTGGATTGTAGCACTTGTTATTATTTGTCACTTGCCTATCTATAATATTTGTAGTGTCACACTCACAGTTTTCAAATTGTTTGGCCAGATACGTCTTGTGACTTCTTTCTTCTTCTCGACTTCTGTTTCTTGTCACCCTCTTAACCAGCTAGTCCCCCGGCAAACCTCATGGCATGATAATACATACCGGTAGTCTTGAGGACGCAATGATGATGACTTTTAAAATAATGAAATATACTTCTTCATCATTGATGTCTTGATACTAATAATTATTTATAATTACGTGACAAGTTTTAACATTTGCGAAATAATTTTTTTCTCTAAATTATTCATCAGAACGGCATACATAAGCGGGTCGACGCTTTTGTACTTACGTTGTTTACATGTGGATCGAGGGGTCTACTCGGCATCACCCACGGCTACATCTCAGCCGCCGACTACAGAATAATTGAAGGCATGGCGCATTCAACAAATAACGTTAATTTACAAAAAATTAATATGAGGACTTACAGAATGAAGTCCTCCTACGAAACTTACGAAACGATGTGAAGTCAATTCCTCATAATTTGATGAATATCCCTCAAAATGCGTCATTTAAGCGTTGATTTTTCTTCTCATTGACAAAATACGAGAGCTACCCTTATAGCTCTCAAATTTTTTGTCTAATGAGCGAAAGAGGGCGCGCAATTTATCTTCATATCAAAGACACTACAATTGAAAGACTAGACACAGAAATTATCTTACACGTAAATCGATGCAAAGCGTTACGCGAAGTCGGCAAAGTGTTCAATCTTTTTACTGTAAAGACTTTGGTGGAACATTAATTGACAAACGAACGGTAGCACTTGCGGGGCTTTGTTCAAGGTACATAGAATTTTCTATATTTTTTTTTTAATTTGTCATCGTTTTGAATATTTTCCAAAAAGTATTATCGTCAGCAAAAATAATAAAAAAGTACGTTTTTTAAGTTATTGCATTTATTGGGGTCTCTATTTTATCAAAAAATTATTGGAATTACGCATACAATGAATCATGAATCTAGTTTTAAAAATACCACCAAGCTGAATTAAGGTTGCGAACTGTATTAGCGCCACCAACGACCTTCCTTTTATTTCCGTGGAAGAGACGTGCGAAGCCACTTTCCAGGCGGAGGTAAGCGATTTTGCCCTTTTTTGTGTCCTTTTGAAATTAAAAAAATATGTTAAAAATTGATAATGGAACGCTTTCTACCAGAAAAAGCCCTGGTGAGTAGCGGAATGGGTTTCGGCTAACATCATTCACGTTATGAAGCGATGTTAACGACAACTCTAAAATCCACTACAAAACACGTTGGTTGTGCAAGGTTCGTATAGCATATAGTACTAACCTCGCAATAGTGTGAGTGACTCGGCATCAGTTAGGTACATGTAAGAAACCTTAATTTTTTCACATTTTATATTATAATTTTTAAAACCTTCCTACGCATTAGGCGTAGGAAGGTGTAGAAATCAATGAAATTCATAAAATTCAAGTGATTTTTGTTTCAAAGGATGGATTTCCGAGAGAAATCCATCTTTGTTTTGGTAGGGTGTCTGGAGAAAAAAATTATTTTTCTTATTTCAAGAAAATATCACATTTTCTTTGTGAATTTGAAGAGAAATGACGTTCAGACTGACAGAAATGTAACATTTTTGAAAAAAATCCAATTATTGGCTGCAAAAAATAAGAATGAAATTAGGTCATTTTTCAGCATTTCTCTGCCATAGACTGTGTAGTTAAGAAATGGACACACACAAATCCAAATTTTTAGCTTCCGAGAGCTGTTATAAATTTATTATTAATGCCAAAAACTTGTCCATAAAGAGTCCAATAGGATTTTTTATGCTCTATCTGATGGTATGATTTTTATAAAGATTTGGAAACCAGATCACAATGAAAAATTGCGACAAAGTGAAAAAAATTGTGCAAAACAGAAATTTCATTTTCCCATAGAAAACGCATGGAGAAATGGCAATCTCAACACACACTAAAATAAGGGTTTGCAATTTATCTCTAAATCCTTATTTAAAATGATCCTATAAACTTGTCCTTTCTGTCAAAAGAAGCCCCTGAATTTTCTCTTTCCATACATGCCAAACCACCCATGGGCTCATATCATCTCGCGTGCGAAGGAATATCATTCATAATAACGCGACACACACTACACATCCATATACTACTGGGCTTTCGCCCACATAAAACATCACACATAATTAGGGATTTCACATTCTGCTACGACACTTACCCAATCATTAAGATCCTTCCGTGACTTCTCCTTGAAGTTTCTTCTAAAAAATATGTATATTTTCTTGATCTTTAGTGAAAATTTCACGGAGATAAAATTTGGTCAGCGCCGATATCAATTTTCGTCTAAAGAGGGCGCGCAATTTATATTCATATCAAAGACACGACAAGGGAAAGACTAGGCACCTACACTATTTTACACGCAAATTGACGCAGGTCATTACGCAAAGTCCGTGAAGTGTCCAATCTTTTCATTGTAAAGACTTTGGTATACCGTATTATTGATGTTCGTTAAAGCCTGTACTGCTGGTTTCGTTCCAGGCACGTATATTTTTTTCTATTTTTCTTTATTAGTTATCGTTTTAAATTAATTGCAGAAAAGTGTTATCATCGCCAATAATAATCTTGAATTATGTTTTTGACATGTTTGAAAGTATTTCATTTATTGGTGCCCATAATTAGTAAATTAATCATAAGAATTGCGCATTCAAAGAATTTAGACACAGTTATAAAATTACCGAGGAGCTGAATCAAGGTTGTGAATAATGTTGTAAATCGGATCAAAAATCAGATCGAAAATCGGATCGGCAGTTAAGCTTCTAAAATCGAAATCGAATCGAAAATCGAATCGGCGATGTTTAAAAACAAAGGAATACATCAAAATGTTGTTCGCGGTCGCGCGCATCTTCCTGACAAAGTCACAAAGACGAATGCATTGGAATGGAAGTCGCCAACATGCGCGATCGTTTGGAACATGTTTTAAAGCCAGGGGTTTTGAGGTGTTATTGCTTTAAAATAAACCGAGTGATTTTTATTAGAAAGATAAAGGAAAGACGCATCTTCCGAGCAAAGGCGCAAAGGAAAATAAAATGAAAATATTTCTCATAGATCACAGGTTAATGAACGATCGGCGGGACATCTTTTAGAAGTATTTTTAGGTGCTAGCGATTTAGAATTATTGGAATGATCTCTTACGACGCATCATCTTAAAGTCGCAAGTGCAATTAAAATGAAGTAGAAGATGCAAGCACGCACGATGATTTGAAATATGTTATTAAAATGTTTTGGGTAGCTAGCGTTTTCAAATCAATTTGAAGTTCACGGCGGGGTCCGCTATCACCACGAGGTTGAAGAGAAGATTTATATCAGTATAAAGGGGATAAGAGAGTAGCGCAGTGAGCTCCGTCGGTAATACGACCTTTCAAAGTTCACGGCGGCATCCGTTATCACCACGAGGTTGAAAATAAAATGTATATCATCATAAACGATGTAAGAGAGTAACGCAGTGAGCTCCGTCGGTAATACAACCTTTTAAAGTTCACGGTGGCATCCGCTATCACCACGAGGTTGAAAATAAAATGTATATCATCATAAACGATGTAAGAGAGTAACGCAATCAGCTCCGTCAGTAGCACGATCTTTAAAAGTTCACGGCGGGGTCCGCAATCACCACGAGGTTGAAAATAAAATGTAAATCATCATAAACGATGTAAGAGAGTAACGCAATGAGCTCCGTCAATAGTACGACCTTTCAAAGTTCACGGCGGCATCCGCTATCACCACGAGGTTGAAAATAAAATGTATATCATCATAAACGATGTAAGATAGCAACGCAGTGAGCTCCGTCGGTAATACGACCTTTCAAAGTTCACGGCGGCATCCGCTATCACCACGAGGTTGAAAATAAAATGTATATCATCATAAACGATGTAAGAGAGTAACGCAATCAGCTCCGTCAGTAGCACGATCTTTAAAAGTTCACGGCGGGGTCTGCAATCACCACGAGGTTGAAAATAAAATGTAAATCATCATAAACGATGTAAGAGAGTAACGCAATGAGCTCCGTCAATAGTACGACCTTTCAAAGTTCACGGCGGCATCCGCTATCACCACGAGGTTGAAAATAAAATGTATATCATCATAAACGATGTAAGATAGCAACGCAGTGAGCTCCGTCGGTAATACGACCTTTCAAAGTTCACGGCGGCATCCGCTATCACCATGAGGTTGAAAATAAAATGTATATCATCATAAACGATGTAAGAGAGTAACGCAGTGAGCTCCGTAGGTAATACGACCTTTTAAAGTTCACGGTGGCATCCGCTATCACCACGAGGTTGAAAATAAAATGTATATCATCATAAACGATGTAAGAGAGTAACGCAATCAGCTCCGTCAGTAGCACGATCTTTAAAAGTTCACGGCGGGGTCCGCAATCACCACGAGGTTGAAAATAAAATGTAAATCATCATAAACGATGTAAGAGAGTAACGCAATGAGCTCCGTCAATAGTACGACCTTTCAAAGTTCACGGCGGCATCCGCTATCACCACGAGGTTGAAAATAAAATGTATATCATCATAAACGATGTAAGATAGCAACGCAGTGAGCTCCGTCGGTAATACGACCTTTCAAAGTTCACGGCGGCATCCGCTATCACCACGAGGTTGAAAATAAAATGTATATCATCATAAACGATGTAAGAGAGTAACGCAATCAGCTCCGTCAGTAGCACGATCTTTAAAAGTTCACGGCGGGGTCTGCAATCACCACGAGGTTGAAAATAAAATGTAAATCATCATAAACGATGTAAGAGAGTAACGCAATGAGCTCCGTCAATAGTACGACCTTTCAAAGTTCACGGCGGCATCCGCTATCACCACGAGGTTGAAAATAAAATGTATATCATCATAAACGATGTAAGATAGCAACGCAGTGAGCTCCGTCGGTAATACGACCTTTCAAAGTTCACGGCGGCATCCGCTATCACCATGAGGTTGAAAATAAAATGTATATCATCATAAACGATGTAAGAGAGTAACGCAATGAGCTCCGTCAATAGTACGACCTTTCAAAGTTCACGGCGGCATCCGCTATCACGAGGTTGAAAATAAAATGTATATCATCATAAACGATGTAAGATAGCAACGCAGTGAGCTCCGTCGGTAATACGACCTTTCAAAGTTCACGGCGGCATCCGCTATCACCACGAGGTTGAAAATAAAATGTATATCATCATAAACGATGTAAGAGAGTAACGCAATAAGCTCCGTCAGTAGCACGATCTTTAAAAGTTCACGGCGGGGTCCGCTATCACCACGAGGTTGAAAATAAAATGTAAATCATCATAAACGATGTAAGAGAGTAACGCAATGAGCTCCGTCAATAGTACGACCTTTCAAAGTTCACGGCGGCATCCGCTATCACCACGAGGTTGAAAATAAAATGTATATCATCATAAACGATGTAAGAGAGTAACGCAATAAGCTCCGTCAATAGTACAGTCTTTAAAAGTTTATGGCGGGGTCCGCTATCACCACGAGGTTGACGAGAAGATTTATATCATTATAAAGGGGGTAAGAGAGTAGCGCAGTGAGCTCCGTCGGTAATACGACCTTTTAAAGTTCACGGCGGCATCCGCTATCACCACGAGGTTGAAAATAAAATGTATATCATCATAAACGATGTAAGAGAGTAACGCAATAAGCTCCGTCAATAGTACAGTCTTTAAAAGTTTATGGCGGGGTCCGCTATCACCACGAGGTTGACGAGAAGATTTATATCATTATAAAGGGGGTAAGAGAGTAGCGCAGTGAGCTCCGTCGGTAATACGACCTTTTAAAGTTCACGGCGGCATCCGCTATCACCACGAGGTTGAAAATAAAATGTATATCATCATAAACGATGTAAGAGAGTAACGCAGTGAGCTCCGTCGGTAATACGACCTTTCAAAGTTCACGGCGGCATCCGCTATCACCACGAGGTTGAAAATAAAATGTATATCATCATAAACGATGTAAGAGAGTAACGCAATAAGCTCCGTCAATAGTACAGTCTTTAAAAGTTTATGGCGGGGTCCGCTATCACCACGAGGTTGAAGAGAAGATTTATATCATTATAAACGGGGTTAGAGAGTAGCGCAGTGAGCTCCGTCGGTAATACGACCTTTCAAAGTTCACGGCGGCTTCCGCTATCACCACGAGGTTGAAAATAAAATGAATATCATCATAAATGATGTAAGAGAGCAACGCAATAAGCTCCGCCAATAGTACAGTCTTTAAAAGTTTATGGCGGGGTCTGCTATCACCACGAGGTTGAAGAGAAGATTTATATCATTATAAACGATGTAAGAGAGTAACGCAATGAGCTCCGTCAGTAGCACGATCTTTAAAAGTTCACGGCGGGGTCCGCTATCACCACGAGGTTGAAAATAAAATGTATATCATCATAAACGATGTAAGAGAGTAACGCAGTGAGCTCCATCGGTAATACGACCTTTCAAAGTTCACGGCGGCATCCGCTATCACCATGAGTTGGAAGAGAAGATATCTATCCTCTTAAACATCGCCATAGATAATACCGCGTCTTTCTCCCTGAATAATGCGACCTCTAAATAGCTAGCACCTCAAAAACAATCTTGAAATATGTTCTGAGCGATCACGCACTGTAACCAGATCTACGCCGATTTTTAATTTTCGATTTTTTCCTTCAAGGGGCATGATCGAAGATCGGCAAGTGATTGCCGATTGTGGTGAAATCGAATGGAATCGGTCGCCGATTGCAAAATCGGTTACAAGCTTAGTTGTGAAATTTATTAGCGCCACCAACGGGCCTCCTTGTATTTCCGTAGAAGAGACAAGCGAAGTTACTTTCCAGGCCGAGGTAAGCGAAATTTGCTCTTTTTGACCGATTATTATATTCAAATTACATTTTTAATTTTTTAATCATGTATTGCTACTTACCGGAAAGAGCCCCGGTGAGTAGCGAGAAGGAGTTTCGGCAAATATTACTTCAGCAATGAAGCGATGTTTGCCGACTACTTCGAAATCAAGGGTCAAACACGGTTCGGTGTACGAGGTTAGTATATATTATACTAGTTTTGGTCCTTCTCTTCTGCGACTATATATATGGGCAGATGGGAGTGTCAAGACGTCAAGACAATGATGAAGAAGTATATTTCATTATTTTAAAAGTCATCATCATTGCGTCCTCAAGACTAGATAATACACCAGAAAATGGTTTGTACTCAGAGGGGAAGAAGAGGACACGGGGGACACCTGTTCCCCGAGCCCCCCCCCCCCCCCCCCCCCCCCCCCCCCTCCACGATCTACCCTGCAAAAGTTCTAAACTAACTTAAAAATCAGTCCATGGGACCAAAGCCAAAGGCAAAGGCAAAGCCATTTTTTTTTTGCGGGACATGGATCACGTCTGGAGATGTTAAAGTTTTAAACTAAAGAAATTCATGGCAATTTCATTACAATAATACTTCATTGATTTCCCTTGGATATAAAAATCATCAAATTGAAAATGAAAAGAGAGCATGAATACCTGAAATCATTAAAATTAATTCCTTTTCCTTGGCGATTAACGTTGAAGAACTCCTCTTCGCGATTAGTTTTGCTATGGTGTCTTTGAAATTGAGAGTTTGAAGAGAAAAGAAGTGAAAAGCAAAAGTAAATCCAGCAAGCGAATTGGAACAGTTACAGTACACCTTCCTTTCAGAGAGCAAACAAATATTGTTTGTGAAATTATCTGATTTACAAATGGATTCACCAATCGAGGTGATTAAATAAGAAAAATATGATACTCAAAGGAAGGTCAACAGTACATACGTTGGTGACACCGGCTGACACAACATATGCTCCGGACTTAATTTCTTTTTTAAAAAAAGGGGGGGAAAAGGTTAGGGTTGCACCCGGGGGTTGCAATGGTTTTAGTGTTAAATCCAGGGTTGAAGTTGGGGATTCCATTAGTGTGTACGTGGAATCCAGAGCGGAGCAATTGTTGCCGGAGCAAATGTAATGGGCGTGGCCATGGAACCCGCCCCGTACGTTTCACCGGCCCGTCCGCGAAATTATTTTTCCCACCGCTGTTCTGGAAGCCAAAATATGAATATTTATATTGGCTTCCAGAACTGCGATGGAAAAAATAATTTCGCGGCCCGTCCTAGTATTTGAAATTGCCTCCCCACTTTACAATGAGCTCGACCGGTTGTGTCCTTCAGAACAATAAAAAGGATAAATAAAATGAAACTAAAGACCTATTAAGTTTTATGAATGAATGAATGAATGTATTAATTAATCATTTTATTCATTTATTCATCATTTTGTTTATATATTTATTTTAATATCTTAATGATACAGGATAACATGCTCAGATCAACAGTTTGTCAACATAGTCATATTAATATAAAAACAACGATGGGTATATAAAAGTCAAATCAGATTCTACATACATTATGTAAATATGAATAATCAATGTTGTCGATCCCCGGGGTCGATCCGCAGAAAGTTCTATTCATCTGGGAGATATTACGTAATAACACAAAGCGCCACCCCCCCCCTCCCCCCGAGAAAGCGCGAGCGGATCTACGCCCATCAGTGGCGTATTGGCGAGGGGGCGGGGGTGAAGGGTGAAATATCTGATATGTCAAATCTAGCACAAAATTTGTATTCACTCGCAACTTTTCATTGTTTTTCAGTTCATTTATTTCCACAATAACATCAAAGTAAATGCATTTTACATCTCATCATCATTATGGACAAGATACAATTAAAAAAAAACATTGAAAAAAAAACCAATACAATACATTCGTGAAAGCATTTGAATAATTGTTAATGATCATGCAACTGAAAAGCTATCATGACTTGTGGAGGAAACCTTGTGAAAGCAAAGTTTGTGACAGAGGTTCCCTTCATGGTCCTAATCATAATTTAAATCAAAATATAGGCCTAAACATTAATAACAAAGGATACACTATACAAAACAACACGGAAAGGGTACTTGAGACAGAAAACGAAAACATCATGCAGTTAAGTTTTTAGATTGTAACGATTAATTTGCTTTACCCGTTGCCTACCGGCACCGGGTGGGCCCTATACAAAGTCTATTGGGATTTTTTAATCTTGTGGTGAACGGGGCTAGTTTGCGTTTGAAAGTAAAATAAGCTTGGTAAGTCATACTCATCCAAACAATTGAATAAATGGGGACCAGTGTGAATAATAGTTTTCTGTTTGAATAATGTTCTCATCAAAGGAAGGTGAAATGATGACAATTGGCTTGTGGGATAGCTATGGAAATTATCACTTTTTGTAAATAATAGACCTAGTAGGGTTGGCAATTCGCCGCGATTTAACTGGTATATAAAACAGCCAAGACGAATGTGATGTAATGTCATTTATTTTCAAAATTTTATTAGAATAAAAAAAGTTCGTCTGTGTGAGCTAATCTACATGTATATCTTTGTGACTTATAGTTCTCATTATACGCTTTTGAATTTGAAATAGCGATAGTCTGTCCAAATAAATTCTAGAGGAGTTACCCCCAAGGCCCAAGCTACTATCCCATAGTTCAAATAATTATGCGAGTAATGTATTATACATTACAATGCGTCCAAGAAAAAGGGAAACCGGGATTCCTTTTTTTTTCTCCAAAGGCAAATGAGTTATGATATTTTATTCATTTCATTAAACATATTATTCAATTATTTCTCTATATTTTGATATCTAATATGAAGCGAACATTTCCCTCATTGAAGAGCAAGGCGAGTTTGAAATTTTAATGTCAAAATCAGGTTGCGCAGAAAAACTGGACAAGATTGGTTCGTGATAAGACGACCGTTATTCGACGAATTTGGCTCATTAAAATTATTTGTTTATTCTCTCTCTGATCCCTGAAATGAAAGTGAATTCAGATTCACACGTGATTTTATGCGCAAATCATTATGCCTCCGATATTTATTGTTTGTAATCTGCCGTGCGTGAATGATTTACTGAGCTGTTGGTCTCAAATAAAAAATGAGATTCCACTCCTACCATAAGTGAAAACATATTTAATAATAATATTGTAAAATCTATCTCTGAAAACTGGTTTCCTTTTTTTTTCTCTGGGACGCACTGTATAACACCAGTGAGTACCTGCCTAGACACAAGAATTGTTTTTACATTATACATGATACATATCTAGATATATGCACATATATTCGTTATTATACACACACCAAGCTATAGCTTATTACTTTCATCGAGAATTTTGAGATCATAGATCTGTGTATTTCTTGTCGACGGCACGTACGTTCTAATTTGTGACAGATTTTAAAATGATTAAAGCAAAGAATAACGAAACGAATCTGAGATCAGAGAGCAATGAATTACCAAAAAGGGCACGACAGTTTTGAAAGAAGTGCACGTCGATCTGTTTGAAAATAAACGTTTTTTTGGGGGCCCGGAATAATCATTTTTAGGGCATTTAGGGTATCATCATCATAATTCATCGTCACCATCATCCCATCATCAATCATCATCATCAATCATCGTCATCATCATCATCATTATCATCATCATCACACCATCAATATCATAATTGGCGGCGGAAGCCAAAAGAATTAGGGGGGTCCATCTGAAATTTTGGGATGGACTCAGGTAAAAAATTTGACAAGCAAAAAAAAAAGTTATTATCAACCAAAATTTTAGGGGGACCACAACAATTTTAGGGGGGTCCACCTGAATTTAGGGGGGACGCAGGAAATAAAATTGGCAAGCAAAAAAAAAAAAAAAGGTTATTAACCAACATTTTAGGGGGGAACACCAAAACTTTTGGACAAGCAAAAAAAAATTAAAAATGACTATCATTATCATCACCGTCACCATCATCACTATAAACGGAAAAACTACAATCGCCATGCACGTCAATGATTCCTTTTATATGAAGCTTTCATAAACAAACATGTATCTTTTTTAAATGTAGACCAAAGACCAAAAGATTGGTGTAATTCTAAACTAAGATGCTGCTTGGTAGTTGGTACTACATAACCTGCTTGCCCTTTTGTAAGATTAATTTAGTCTTTTAGCATGGTATTTCCTGCTACCTGTCTGCATTATGGTCCGTATTCTGAAGTCTTGTTTAAACGAGACCATGGTCAGGTCATGGTCTAACTCTGAGCTGAAATTATTATAGAAAACCAAAAATGTCAACAATTTTCTTTACATTCTATGTCTTATGTTGACTATGCTCTTTCACCATGCTATAATGGCAAAGACGGTTATGCCTTATCTGACGGATGAGCTGTTTAATCGAACCTGTACTGTTAGATATTCGTGTAACAATTGGTTTACCATAGCCAGATATTAAATTAAACCCGAGTTCAGAACCCGGGATCAGAATAGGGCCCAACAGTTTTTATACCGAAACTCGACAACGAAATGCTGGATGAAAATGTTCTTAAAATTTATAACCTTGAAAACTGACAAAATATATAGCCCCTGATTGACTCCTGAAACCAGGTTATTTTATATACTTTTTCTCCTTTTATACACATCATTGAATCCAGTTTGCTTGAGTCCACGACGGCATGTGTTCTATCTACATACAGCAACACCCATCCATCTTCTCAGGGCATTCTCCCCCTTTTTTTTTCTTTTTTTTCCCCTTCTCTTTTTCTGGGGGGGGGGGGTGGTGTGGGGAAGGGTTAAATTAAACCCGAGTTCAGAACCCGGGATCAGAATAGGGCCCAAAAGTTTTTATACCGAAACTCGACAACGAAATGCTGGATGAAAATGTTCTTAAAATTTATAACCTTGAAAACTGACAAAATATATAGCCCCTGATTGACTCCTGAAACCAGATCTGTGAAGTTCGAAATGATAAAAAGGTGGTTTGATATTGTAAAAGTAGCCTGAGTCGTAATATTTGCATAATTTTAAAAGTTTGTTGTCCGTAAGCCGTAAGTTATCCTTTTAATTTAATTTTGTTGTGAGTCAGTGGCGTTCTTGAAAAAATGAGAGGCAAACATTTTCTGTATGTATCCCGTATTAAGTTTCTTGGAATAATAGTCGATAATAAGCTCTCATGGAAATTTCACATAGATAACATATGTAAAACTATTTCACGCAACATTGGTATAATTAACAAGCTTAAATTTTGTTTACCATTATCGTCTCTGCTGACATTATATTCATCCCTTATATTGCCTTATTTAAATTATGGAATTTTAGCGTGGGGTAATACACAACAAACACTCTTAGACAAATTACTCCTATTACAAAAGAAATCTCTACGTATTATATGTCACACGGCATATTTGTCTCATACTGACCCATTATTTTTTTTAAATAAAATATTGAAAATTAAAGACTTATATTTGTTTAATCTCGGTCAGTTTATGTATAACTATAACAACAACAACCTCCCAAATGTATTTAATTCAATGTTTCCAAAAAATAAATCCATTTACAACTATCCAACAAGGCGATTGGGTGAATTTCATTTACCACTTTTAAGAACTTTGCGGGCTCAGAACACATTTATATATGATGGACCGAAGTTATGGAACTCACTTCATAATGATATAACAAATGCAACATCTTTGAACTCTTTTAAGACTAAATTCAAATTATCTCTATTAAAACCTTGTAATATACTCCCAAATTAAGTTTAATTCATCATCTCTGTCAAGTCATCATTATTACTTTAAAGACTACAATTAAAACATAGAATAATTATTATCCTTTTTTTATTAAAAAAAATCTGACGCAAGTCCTTCTCCGATGTGCTCATTATTGAACCTCATACATTATTGTGTCTATCCTCTCCTCTATTTTCTCCTCTCCTGTCCGCTTATCCGCCTTCCTACCGGTTATTTGTTTACGGCATCAATCACATTTTTCGTGCATTATATTCTTTCCAGGTTATTTTATATACTTTTTCTCCTTTTATACACATCATTGAATCCAGTTTGCTTGAGTCCACGACGGCATGTGTTCTATCTACATACAGCAACACCCATCCATCTTCTCAGGGCATTCTCCCCTTTTTTTTTCCTTTTTTTCCCTTCTCTTTTTCTGGGGGGGGGGGTGGTGTGGGGAAGGGTGGATATTTTTAGGACGGGTTGTTTTGTCCTTTATCTAACTGTATATTTTTGATAACTTTGTATTTATTTTGTGAGTATTTCCCTCTCAGTTATTGATTTTTTTCTCATTTGATTATCTGTATTTATACTTTGCTATTTTGTTATTTGTTGTGTTATCTATTTTTTGAGGGGCCCACATTGTACAATCATTGCTTTTTAGTGGGTCCCTCCATTTCCATCTTAATTTAATTTCTATTGAAAAATAGTATACTTATCTAAAACCTACAATGTGTTGCACAAATTGTCTAAGTGTTTTTTTTTTTTTTTTCACAACATATGTATCATTATTTTCTTTTTTTGCAACGTATACAAATATTTATGTTTATATATGGTATACAATTCATGTATGTACAATTGATGGAAGTGAAATAAATAAATTTGAATTTGAATTTGAATTTGAATTTGAATTTGACAACTACAAAAAAAATAACAGCACAACGATTCCCATAATAAAAAAGTGTCCGAAAACTAAAAGAAAAAGGGTCATTAAAAATTCTTTCAGGGGCACTGTCGTCACATACATGGGGGGCATAGCCCCAAGAAAACGACAAAGAAAAGGAAAAAAAAAAGAAAACTTGAAAAAGGGGGAAAACTTTGTATGCTCGGTCCACTCACTCGCCACTTTTTTTTATAGAAATTTTGCCACGCACATTTACCATGTACGCCCCAGCATATCATTATAGAGGGGGACCGCCACTTTCACGCCAGTGTCTTCGGTCATAATAGCCTTTATCAAAATATAATAAACTTTAAACAAAAAAACTTAAATCATTTCATAATTGGAACCAAAAGTATGAGACTCGATGAATGAATATGGTTCATCAAATTATTTTATATATAAATATTTTACAGTCGCCATTTGTGCTTTTAAATTGTGTTTGATGTTCACATTTTGTATTGTTGCAATCAATTATGTGCGAAATACGAATAATGCAATGGGTAAAAGTAGAGAAATTGAGTTTTTAAAGTTCTATATTTTATTTCTTCCTCTTGAAACATAAAAATTTGTAGAATAAATCATACATAACAATTAATCAGTGAAAATATATATAGCAAACTATACATGGTTTTTGTTTTTCCATTCAATACTCAGAACATATATATTATTTGAACTTCATAAAGTTACTTTAAAGTTACTTTACATCAATCACTAAAATCAGCTCAAATCTAAATTTCAGATAAGATTTTCGTTGCTTTTTTTTTCTCGAAATTATCAGCTCTTAAGCAAATTTAAAGGTGAAGATATTTCATCTTATTACATCAACCCTACCTCCTAATATCCCCCTCACTGCTGCTACCACATCCCCTTTCAACTACACACATACAAAACACACCACATTCCAAAAAATTAACATTATACAATATAAGAAGAGCTTAATTCCAAAAGGGGCTCAATCCACTTTTGACCAAAACTGCACGTAAAGTTAAACATGTGTACATTTTACATGGGAATCAAATGCACCATATCGCATTGAAAATATTTTGTGGATGATTGGCAAAAAATATTTATAAATTTAGGTTTTATTCCAAAGGAGCTAAATTCAAAAAGAGTAGTTAAATCCACTATGGTCATTTAGGATTTGATTATTTTAAAACACATTATGTTATATGCTTTCAAAGAGTTTTATTTTCATAAATATCGGGCTAATGAATATTTTTTGATATAGCTCCTTTTAAAATAAAACGACGAAAATTCAACTCTTTAGACAAAATAAGAACATTTCCCATTTTCCCTTTTCAATTCACAGTGGACAAACATCAGAAAGGATGTAAAAGATCTAATGCAACATAATGTGTTTCATTTTTATTTCCATATCCATTATTAAACGTGTTTTGAATGTGCAAAGATGGACATCGGACTGAGGTTTTTTTATTCCAAAAAGAGATAAATTCATGGAAACGAAAATAATTTTAAAAAATCTTGAAAATCTCAGATGAAAGCACAGTAAAAATTAAATAGAGTGGATAAGGTAAAGTGGTAAATTAAAAACATTGATTTGCTGAAAAAATACTGTTATAATTATGTGGATTTAGCTCCTTTTGGAATAAATCTCTTCATATAAAGAGGCATAATCAAATTGATTTACCTATAAATTTACATTTTCATAGAGATAGTTCTAATTTCGGACCAGATTTCATAAATGAACACAAATTATCATGCAAAGTGAAATAAGGAAGACTTCATAATAGGTTAATGTGATAATTTATCTCTTTTGTAAGATTTCATTAAAAAAATACTTTTGTCATTCCTTTTGCAAAATGAGGATAGCAATGTATGGTTACTGCGATCATTATGGCCATTAACATTTGAGTCATTATTCTGAGCCCTACTTCATAAGCTATAAGACAGAAGTTGGCTGGTGATCAGGTTTTCACGGAAAAAATACTTTTTTTGTCAAGATCAAATAAATCGTATCGATAATCGTGTCTTGCACACAGATATTTCTCGTGAATTGAATTAAAAGTTGGATTGTTACATTAAAATCGAATTACCAAAATCAAATGATAATTCAGTTTATTCATTGTTTTCTTTCTGTCTTTTTCCACCCCTTTCTGAGGCAAAGTCCATCCCTCTTTTCTCAATTATGCCATATCTTGGACTTCATACTTTGCATGGAAGTAAGCTTAACTTAACTTACTTACCCCTCAGCAACTCTCAAGATGGCTAAGTTATATGTTATTTAAAGACTAAATGATCCAAAAAATTTAACTGAACTTTTAAGATACTTCTCCATTGTCTTAAAAATATATTCCCTTTTTATGAAATTATGAATTTACGATATGGGATACACTTTTTAACTTGTTTACTTTTTTTGTATTATAATGCTTTTAATGTGATCATGCCTCAGTATACTCACCGCAATTCGGCTATGCAACAATGATGGGTTTTTTTAATCAATAAACCAGTTATCTACATGTATCTATCTATCTTTGTGAATTTTGAAATACGTGGACAGATGAAAAAAATATCCTCTGGGTTAAATTCATAATCTTATGATTTCTCACTTTGTTTTTAAATTATATCCCTCTTCAGAAATTATTCCAAATTAATTGAGAACCCATAAGGTATTCAGGAACACGACAACCATGATTGCCACCACGGATGGTAACTCCACAGCTCTTATCCCAGCATTGAACCCGCTGTCGCTTATACCATCAGTCGGATCGCAATCGAACCAATAAACCGCGGTCTCTCTCGGATAAGGCGGCACACTAATCAAAACCTCGGATCTGAAAGGGTGAAGTCGGTAATACTGGGAACCGGAGAACATGTAGGTCTCGGCATCGCTCCAGTGCCATTGGAAAGAGGCGTCGATGGTGCTTGGGAGACCGCGCCACCATGCTGAGAATGTTCTTGGATAGGGGTATTCGCTATCGAGATCGACTCCACCGCCAGGGATAGAGACGCGGTAGTACTCGGTATCTGAAAGTGATAGAAAGGAGTAATTTAGGTACTTGTTCCGATTACCCGTAAATCATGTAAATTGCAAAAGAACCCATATCCCATGGAAAAGGGAAAGCAGCATTACTTTGGAGTTATTCATAACTTAAGTTTGAGCATGAAAAATTTATTATGTTGCTGTGGGCTAATACAAATTATTACCAAATTTACCCTGAGCCTTTCCTATATATAGACTATAAAATTGCATTATTGAACATGGGAGTTTAATTCTCTTCGACTTACAAAGGAAGATGAGAAAGGTTATAATTATTGATATATAGAAAGAAAATAAGAGAATAAAATAAAGACTTAGAAAAGACCGGGGGCATAATAGACAGAGGCAAAGACAAAAATAGGAAAGAAAAAAGTCAAAGTTTTGTTGTTTAGTGATAATAGTGCTTTGTACAGAGATTGCTAGAATTCAATAATAACATTGCAACGAGCATTATGATCGGATATAATACTTTCCTAACGAGATGATTAAAAAATTGCAGTTGCGCATTTTATCACAATTCATCGTTTAAAAAGTAGGATTCAGAAATTTTCATCAATATTCGGTGATTGATATCAATCATATATAATGTTTTCAAAACATTCGTTCCATAATAAAGTTATCGTTTCATCATTCTCCTATTTGTTCGAGATATTTTTTTTCATACCCTCGCATTGGGTATCCCAACCTGTAGTTTAGTATGTGCGGACTGAGGGAAAGCTATTTATTACACTATGTGCAACGATATTTATTGAATAATTTTACTGATGTATATTGTATGCGCAATATTATGTCAGCAACCCGAATGGCCCTTGTTATTTTGATTAAAACTAATAAATTGGAAATTGAAACAAACGTAAATTGTATTACCTTTCACAAAGTAGATTTTATTGTTGGCATGCCAGATGAATGCAGCGGACAAGTCACTCGGTATACCGGGAAACTCGGATTCAATACCTGTCGGATATCCGGAGTCAATGCTTTGGTTTGACATGCGCCAGACTTCACTTCCCTGCAAGGATAAATGATTGAGATGATTATAACACTTCATCCTAAAATAGAATGGAAAATGTCCATATTTCAAGTACTGGGCAAAATAATTAAATTCCACATAAAATATAATCTCACAGCTCGTTTGATAAAAAAAAATTACCTCGATCGTTTAAAATTGCCTAGAATTTGTAAATATTTAAACCACCATCTGGTTTGCCCCTACCTCCAATTTGTTTTTAATAGATAAAATCCAGAAATATCGTGAATCGCCACAAAGGACCTACATTGTCCACGTATTTCTCAGAAAGTGCAATGAATAAATGAGATCTATTTCATTTTTTATCTTTCAAAAATAAAATATTTCTTTTCATCGGTGCATTTACATCTCTTCCATAATGAACATGGCGAATTATTGATTTGATGCTTAACTGATATTTTTCCTCCAGATTTTGTGATAATTATTGCGGTAAAAAAACAATCTTTACTCGTACCTTAAAGACGTATGTTTTTCCAGTGGCCGGGTAGTAGAAAGAAGCATCCGGACCATCGGGTAGTCCGGGAAAGTCTTCTTGGATCCGTTTAGGATATCCGGCATCAATTATGTTACTGGACATTCTATAACAGTAAGTGGCTATAAATATATAAAGAGTATGCATGAATCGATGCAGAGACAAATATAACTTCGGTTTATACCATATGAATTTAGGGGAAGCAGCTGAAGTAATCATCGTATGTAAAGGAGGAAATCATTTCTGTGCACTTTGATGGTTCTAGATTGTTTTTGTCCGTACACTAACATGTTTCACCCACAAAGATAAGAATGGGGAACAATAATGTTCTAATGTTCACTGAAAGTAGACCGCAGTTTTTAATCGAGGATGGAATTGAGGAAAATGTACTTTAGAGTTTTTAATACTGGAATATGCTAAAAATTACACGAATATAATTCTTAATCCTGACCAACATCTATCTCTCTAAGGATTTGGCCAGCATTTAATCTGCCTTTTCGTTTACTAACTTATCTCACTCCACTCTCAATTCCTCTGATTTCAGATAGGAACAATCCAAATCTTATATATATATATATATATATATATATATAATATATATACATTTAATCTGAAATTTTTCCAAATATTTTTTTCAGTGTGTTCCTTTTTCATATTGACTTAACTACCGTCCACCTGGTGACACCTAGTACCTCGGCATATCCGAAAAATGTAGGCCTACCGTGCTGACTGGTAAGATTTATCTTGAAAGGGAGGGACAAGCGCAAATAGTTCGGAATCTTATTGTAAAATTATTCTCTTTTCACATTGAAAGAATGCAAAAGATGAAGAAGAAGAAGAAGAAAAGAAGAAGAAGAAGACATTAATCTATCTCACCGTTGCATAGATAATGTCTGCCATCCTGTGTACTCGTGGCCCATGTTATGGTTACAGGGAAACAATTGGCGCCTGATCCATCAGGCTGCTCAGGATCATTAGCGTTTACGCCTGCAGATGAATGGAAAAAAATCATTAAAAGGGAGAAATGGTGTGGAGCCATGATTGTGTCAAAGGTCAAAATAGTTTTTGTTTTGGCTATTGGACTTTGCACCCAGGATTTTATTTTTTCTGAAGTAGGGTCTTAATTATTTTTTAATGTCAAGAATTGTTTCCCAAAATGTCTGCCAAGAACATCATTTTGTGTAATTGAATATAATTTCTTGATATCAAGATTTCGATTACTTTGAATATCAATAAATGGCATAATTATGATTTAAATATATTTTTTTGCTACACGTATGTCGGTATACGCTGGTTAAAACATTAAGGTGTGGCAGCTTTTTTTTTAGCAAAGCAATAGCATCGTTAATAGAATCGTTAATAGATTTGTGTGCTTAGTAAAATAGGGGGCCGGATCGAGGATCATTCATATTAAATATGATACAATGTTGGCTCTTGGGAGGGCGGGGTGTGGGTGGGTTTAATGTTTCTTATTTGTTATAGGCCTATTCCTTAGTGACCTAATTCTACCGCTCTTCTTTACAGAGATGTTTTTAATTAAATGAAGATTTCTAAATAAGTTGTAAATTACTTGATTTGATTTCACGCAATCCATTTTGGATGAAAGCGTTACTAATAAAACATTTGGAAGAATAAAAATGTAGTTACATAGGCAGAGGCGGATCCAGGATTTTCCAGGGGAGGGGGGGCACATTTTTCCGATGAAAATTTTACGAGCAAATAAAAAAGGGTCCTCACTTTCAAATGGGTGGGGGCACACTTGGGTATAAACAGTATATTTACATTACAATTTTGATTATGGCTCAGAAGGGGGGGGGGGGCACGAGTTGGATGTGCCCCCCTCCTGTATCCGGAAGTGCACAAAGGGATGCGGGGATATATATATACACACCCAGAGTGCGTCCTACAAAAAAGGAAACCCGTGTTCAGAGATAAACCTCACAATTATAAAACATGTTTTACTATGAATTTGATACTTATGGTAAAGAGTGAAATCTCAACTTTAATTCAAGACCAACAGCTTAGAAAATTATTCACGCTAGAGGTTATCAAACAATAAATATTGAGGCCTTTCAGAAACGATTTGTGCAGAAACTCATGTAAGAATCTGAATCGACTCTCATTTCAGGGTCTTAATCAGGGATCAGTGAGAGAAACTTAACAAACGAATACAAAAGAAATGCTTATGAGTCAATCGTCGAAAAAGCACGGTTGTCGTATCTTGAACCATCTTGTCCAAATTTTCTGTGCAACCTGATTTGACATTAAAATTTCAAACTTGTCTTGCTCAATAATGTATGAAGTGTTCGTCGCATATTAGGTATCAAAATGTAGAGGAATAATTGCATTGCATGATGATGTAAATGAAATATCATCATTGATTTGCGTTTGAAAAAAAAATGTGGGAATCCCGGTTTCCTTTTTTCTGAGATGCCCTGTATATACGTCCCCCATGCAGCCTCTTTTTGTCTTTTTGTCACGCCTATAACTATAACAGGGCCTATAATAATCATGATTATGATGCTGCAAGTTCATATTCATATATATATATTAATGTATACAGTCGAGTGTGTAAAGCTTAATGAAATGAATGCGTACCATATATAGCTTGTATACCGGCGATGTCATCACGATCAAGAGCAAAAGTCGCATTGTAACCTAAATAGAAGGGAAACATCACAGCACCCCTAACGTCAGAATGGTCGAGACCCAAGCTGTGTCCGAACTCGTGTGTGGCAACCTGTAACAGGTTTGTTCCTGAAAAAAATGATCAAACTATTTCAAAAGAGGGGTGTATATGTTTATGCGGGTGCTATGGGGCGATCACACATCGGCCGGTTAAGATGGCGGTTCGTGGTGGATCGGCGATTCGCAGTGCTCCACCATCAAAGACCATGGTCATACCGTAATAAACCCTGGTCATCCGTCACTCATAAAACCCCGGAAATAGTGGGGAAATTGCGAAAATATTATCAAAATTAATTTTTCGTAGTGGTTTTAGAGGCTTGAAGTGACCGTGTTCAAACGCACTTCACCGTCTAAAGAAAAGCATCATCCGTGCTTTCATCGCAAGATCCGTAATAATGATGTAGGCCTAATGATCGACACCGTCATAATCCGCCAGTCAGATTTTTTGCTTACCGGATCTACAATGTAAACATAGTAACTACCCGAAAGTGTCGGACTTGACACGGAAGCATCGCGATCTCATGAAGGAGCTATACGATATAATACATACATGTGCATGTGTGTGTGTGAGGGTGCCCTTGTATGTGTGTGTGTATAAAAAAAAACAATGGAAAACTGAACTGTGTCCCCCACCTTTGAGGAGATATTGCAGCCCATGTCAGCACCCCCACTGAAAAAAAATCGTTCCTATATAGGGCCATGTGCCTGTAAGAAGGTCACATGGGTGACCGCCCATGTGATTTTCAAGTAATAAATAAACATTATGTTCAAATACAAGAGATCGATGAAAACGAACGAAAAAAAAGTAGACCTATAGCAAAGGAAAAGGCTGGGTCGTAAAACAATATTATTGAGACAATGTCTCTATATGAAAAACACGATGCTACTGGGGGGGTATAGTTAATATCATTATCGCTATTTCCATTTCCGAAACAACCTTTTCATCGATTGTCTCTTGAAATACAATAATGGTTTACCTGTACTTTGACCATCCGTAAATGTTTCACCGTCATCAAAGTGGGCGTCACCCGCTAGGCTAACTGGGGGAGATGTCGGATAGAATGCATGCGCAAGCGTACCGCCGGGCCCATCGAAAGGACCATTGTCACCGTGTGCGCCCTCTTCGAATGATACTTGGATCTCCGCGTCACTGCCGGTTCCCTCAGTAATATCCAAAGCAGAGGCATCTTCCCAAAACTGTATCAGAAATCGGTAAAAAATAAGATCATATTTTAACGTAGGTATACATTTGCATGATCTGATCACTAAATTTCATAGGAATGTTATTCTTTCGTTATCATAACGGTTCAATTCATTTTGTAAATCATTTTTTGTAAAAAAAAAAAAAAAGCAGTTCTAGTCATAAAAGCGCGGGAGGAATGTTCTCCGTGAGGGGTGCATGATTACGGGTTAAAAAAGAAAACAAAATAAAACAAATGAAGCACCTAATGTGGCAACTTATGGATGTGCCTCTAAACTATAGAATAAAGATTTTCACAATGTAAAGGTTTAATGACGATGATGATCGTGGTGATTGTTGATGATAGTTTTCATCACTGCTGCTACTACTATGATTTTATTATCATTTTCATTATCATAATTTTCATCATCGTCATAATCATCATCATCATCATGTTTATCATCATCCATGATCAT
The DNA here is from genome assembly GCF_037042905.1 of Lytechinus pictus. Classification (NCBI taxonomy): domain Eukaryota; kingdom Metazoa; phylum Echinodermata; class Echinoidea; order Temnopleuroida; family Toxopneustidae; genus Lytechinus; species Lytechinus pictus. Next base: position 22,504,368 of record NC_087262.1, read on the forward strand.
ATTCATCGTCATGAAAAGCATACCTGGAGTGCATTATTCATAATATTTGTTACGTGATTTCTTCTTAGGTCGTTCGTTCCGTCATTAAGGCGCCACTTGAGTTCGTTCTTTTCCCATTTGTTACCAGTGAGTACGTATCTTTTTCTACGCCTAGCCGCGAGGCTATCCAGCGAACCCGTGTTCGGATCGTTGTCCGGGTTATCCGGGTCGACATCGGATAGTCCGCATCGAGGGGTGTTCATCATGTTGTAGGTTGTATCATCCAAAATTCCTATTATTTTGTTTGAGGACGGATAAAAAATGCACCAAAATATGAAGTACATTGTAATTATAATCAGTGGCAATGGCAGGTCTGTGATCATACGATTGGATTGATGTGTTGAATCTTAATGGGCGCCGGACTTATATGTGGAGCTAAAAGTCGGGTTTAGTAATCGTTGCGTTTTGTATCCCCTTGGGCGGCACCATAACACATTTTATTTTAAAGGGGGGGGGGTAAGAGACATCCTGAACAGGTGGCGGTTTTTTTTCAGTTGAATGACATGGTTATCAATTCGATTATACATTTACACCGTCTATATTTAATTTAGATATTTGTTCTTTCTTCCTTCCCCATATAAAGCTATCATGAATAATAATGATGATATTACCATTGTTATTGTAATCATGATTTATGGTAATTATTCGAATTTGCATTTATCAAAATCAACATAAATCATAACATACATTTACTTTACAATTGAACATAACTGAGAAAATCTAAATTTACAGAATATCCTATTCCAAACAAAAATCCATTTACATATGGTAAAAAAAATATATGCAAATATCTGAGAAATATAATGATAGCAATAAAGAAGAAGATGATGATGATGATAATAATAATAATAATATGTTATTATTATTATTATATGTAATCAACAAAAGTACCATTATATAATTAAGACAAACGTGAAACTATATTTTTGGAAAGGGGGGGGGGGGGTAAATGAAATAATAATGATATGAAACCAACCTGTTACATTAATTTTTACAAACTTCTGGAAGCGTCTAAGCGATGCGCTTTGTACCTCTTGACTAGATGCCAATCCACCTACCATGTCTGAATCTTTAAGGTATCCAAAAGTGTTGAGGAATTTCTGGTTTCGTCGGATAAAAAAGAGATGTCAAAATGAAGAAAAAGTAGTTCTTACTTTGTTACTTTCTTACCCCTGTCAGATTTACGTGAATAAAAAAAATCGTTATGGTCGTCTTTAAGGTTGATGACCTGGTTTGGGGTCAGTGGCGTACCGTGGGTCACGGCATTGGGGGGGGGGCACCAGCAAAAATTTTGAGTCACTTAGTGAGCGCACGAAGCGCGCTCAGTTGCCAGGTATACTGACCTAATAGAGACACTGATTTTAAGGACAATGCCATTGAACGGATAAATGTATCTCACTGGCCAAATAATGCGAGCGCGAAGCGCGAGCTGAACATTTTTGATATTCAGACCTAATTTAAGGGACATTATAATCAAATTTTTGTAATCATAATACGTATATCTGTCTCGCTAAACAATGCGAGCGCGAAGCGCGAGCTGAAAATTTTGTATATATTGAACCCAAACAGGGACATTTTAAGGACTATATTTTAGGAATCCATTAAGAGTACACATATCTCACCATACTAATGCGAGTGCCAAGCGCTTGCTGAAGTTTGTTAGAATAACATCTAAACACATGCATGAAGCACTTTCTTGTAGTCATTGTAATGATTATCATACGCATCTCACTAATCAAATATTGCAAGCGCGAAGCGCGAGCTGAAAATTTAGATAATTCAGACCAGAAGTGGGGGCATTCTAAGGCTTGCTTGTAGGAATTCAGACCATACGTATTTCACTAACCAATTGATGCGAGCGTGAAGCGCGAGCCGAAAAATTTTGATATTCAGATGAGAAAAAGAGACATTTTAAGGACTGATTTTAGGAATTCATGGAGGGCAGACATATTTCACCAATCCACTAATGCGAACGTAATCACGGACAGGAAATGTTTTTTTATTAAGACCTTAACATGGGGCAATCACTTTAAGTAGTCATGAAAAAGAAGCATATGTCACTACATAAAACAATAACTCGAAGTGCGAGGAAATATATTTGGTGTATATAGTTGACTTGAAAACGGGAGGTTTTAGTACAACAGGATTATATATCTCGTTAAGCAGACAATGCGAGCACCAGGAACAATGAAGACATAGGCCCTGGGCAAATTATGTTTCATAAAGTTATGATGAAAAATGTCTGTTATGTAATGTAACATAACATAATTATAATATAATATAACATTATAATGAATGATAATGTCTTCTTTCCTACTACGTTTCTCTTCTTTTCTCCCTCTTTTTCTCCTTTTCCCCGTTTTTTTTTTTTTTTTGGTCAGCCGATTGGGGGGGCACGTGCCCCCCCATGCCCCCCCGTAGTTACGCCACTGTTTGGGGTCACACCTAACCTATATTCGCGGGTCATTTTCTGATCAGTACAATGACCCCATATCTGGACCCGTCAAGCGGGCCTCGCCCCGTCCCCCGCCCCTCACCTACCAACTCATCCACCCCCTTTTCCGTTGCATATCAATATTTTGATTAACGAAAATGGGTCTATATTTTTTGCTTGTCAGACAGTTTTATCGGAAAAATGTTCACCATAAATGACTTTTCTTTGCAAGTCATTTCTTAAAACAAATCTTTCCTGCTTATAGCCTACATCAAAGTGTGTTCTTAATTACAGCGCGTCCCAGAAAAAAATGTCCAGTCAGAGCGCCACGCGTATGCTAATGAGCACGATCGCTGAAATTTATTCAGAATCCCATCCGCCCGAAAATCATCTAGCGGGACTCTCGTAGATCGCGAGATATCACGAGAGTCATGCAGGTCTCGTTCTAATGACGTCATACTCTTCACCCTAAAAGCCAAGATGGAAGAATGCAACCGTAAGTAAATCTTGAAATCTTTAGCTTTATTTTGATATGAAATATGTGGTAATCCAGAAAAAAATTGAACCTGAAATAATGCTTTAGATCTAGGCAATATTTTAGCCGGATCGGAGATCGAATTTTTCATTAGAATGTTGTTTTTTACGTCCTGACCCTCCTCAGAATTTTTGGCTTTCGTGAAGCCTCCGATGTTGTAGAATATATTTCAGTGATGAACATGTGTAAATATCTCTGGGACGCAAAATCTCCTTCGTACTCGTATTTTACGATGAAACTACCTCAAATTTTCCATTTTGTCAACTGCACTGACGCTGATTCTTCTTTTGTACTTGTTTATTTTATTGAGTGATGACGTCAGCCATGGTCTCGCGCGGAGTAACCAACTGGTGGGTCAGTTCCATTAGTGTATTTTTGTGTCTTGTTTAAAAAGCTTGGTGCCCAATTCTCTCACATTGATTGTGCGAGGGCCAAATCATTGCCATGCGAACTTGAAATAAAGATTAGATCTAGTTTGAAATTATTTTGTAATTATTCCATGAGGTTGCAATCTAATTTTGTGCCTTATATTCTGATGCATTTCATCCAAATCAGACTATTATTTGAGACTGAGAGTGAGATGAGATAGAGCTCGAGAGCTGTGAGTGCCTGTGACACTAGTGTCAGTGACATGACACTGTCAACAGTTGTCTAAAAAAAAAGGGAATTGACAGATTGAGATTGACTGACTTCTTGACTAGCCATGAGGCTCCTTGAGAGTAAATATCATTCATTAACGTGTGCTTACCTTCCTTGGAGCCAGGGATTGCATCCCATACATTTGCGTGTACCGCGAAAAAAAAACCAGAAATTTTACGCTCTCGAGATTTCTACTTTCCATATAAGAGAGGTAGATCTAGTCCTAAATCATGTGAATGGGATATACAACTTCATCTCTGACATTTTTACATTTAAACAAGAATTCATTAAAAAGACAGAAAACTTTCAACGATGTTCATGTCACCATCATGTTTTTTTTTTTTTTTGCCAAGGCTACAAAACGCCTATTGAGGAAATGAAGTTGTATCCCATTTACATGATTTAGGTATAGATCTTTTAGAAGGAAAGTAGAAATCTTGGGGAGAGTATGCATTCTGGGTCAGGAGCCTCCTGGCTACAGGTATTCTCTCTAGTTGTCACTTGTCAGTACTAATAGATCTCTATTGTAATTGATTATTGAATTAAAGTTATTAAGTAAATTGAAAATGAATTATGGAAACCTCAATAATAAACCTTGGTTAACAAAGGTGTCATTATAGATTTTTTTTAGAATTCAATTTAATCGTAGAATCTAATGTTAGATCTAAGCTTGATCTACTTTCTTTGAAAATTTAAATTCAAGACTCGGGCAATATACTAATCAAGAAGTTAACGTCCATGGGAACTAATTCATTTACTCATATTTTGTGGACTTTGAATTTTGATGAGACAAAAATACATTTTAGCCCAAGATTTATTCAAGAAAGTTTGCATTTTTCAGGTGACAATCTGACATAGACTCAGATTTGAATTTTATTGCATTTTTAAAAACATGTATCATTACATGATTAATTGTGCAGATGGGTGAGGCCTGAGGGGCCCTGATATGGTGGGGGGGGGGGGGCTTTCATTATCATAACTGCACTTTTTGCTATAAATTTTATTACAAACAGCTAAAACTTACCATCCAATTATGATTTTTTGCATGATCCCAGGCTATGTTCTGCTCAGTCCTCCCCCTTCCCACTCCAAAAAAAAAAAGAAGAAACATTCTGCGGCCTTTGGGTATCCACACAGACAATGTCATTGTACAGATATTTTTAAGAAGTGCCATACTGATACAGCAACGCTTTGATAATTGAATTGTCACACTGCTGATTTTATTTTCTGGGGGAGCAGCAAAATTATTTTTTGATGGAGATGTGTCCCTCAAACCCTGAAATGGGAGTTCAAGAGGGAAACATACATGAACATGTATTTGTTTTTAATATAGTTAGGAAATATGAGCAATATTTTGATAAACTAAAGTATGAATCTATGCATTTTATTTATTGTAAATTACTGAGCCTGCAAATTCTTTTTGCTTTGGGCAAAAATATTACTTGGATGGGCGCTTCTATTGCTATTTCAATAGATTTGTTTGCTATTTTTTCCACCGTGTCCTTCTTCATTAAGTGCTGACAAATTTTTATATGTGAACATTGTAATTTTGCTCTGAGTAAATAAATGATAGGAAGTTAAATGTTATGTTATTACATATTGCAATTATTTTCTTTGTAATGACATTTAACTCTCTGTCCTTTTGTTTTATTGCTTTCCTAGTTTGGAATTTATTTTGTTGTAAAAGCAATCTTTTCTTTTTTTTTCTTTACAGATCACCTTCACATCTGTCTGGATGCCAAGTTCTTTTGATAGGAGACTCAATTGTGCGACACGCTGTTTTTAATGGACCCTTTTCTTCTGAAACTTTGTGCTTTCCAGGGGCTAATGTTACATCGTTAAGATCATCATTCGTCAAATCTTTCAGAATTACTTCGACTTTTCTACAAAGGCTGTTTTCATCCATATAGGAACAAACAATTTAGAACATAGTGTTTGGGAAAAGGATTCCAAAGCATTTCATAATTTGTATATTAGTGTTAGAGAGCAATTTCGGTGTGCAAAGATTATTAACTGTTTGGGATAAAGTACAGATTCCCATATACTATTATCCAGACATTGAATTATATGGCTTTGTTGTATCCAGGGATGATGGGGAAGTACATGTAGCATGCCAGTGGGACACAGATGAAAGTATTGAAAAGATTAAATCAAATGTTTTATATCTCACAAGGGGTTGTTCTTGTGCCAAGAGCAAATGTCATAACCGTTTATGTAAATGTAGAAAAGAGGGTAGATTTTGTGGGCCAGGTTGCCGCTGTAGACAGTGCCAAAATCTTACTGCTGTAGAGAAACTGGCAAGTGATAGCGACTCCAGTGAAGAAGATTCTGATATTGATCATTTTGATTATGATTCTGATTTTGATGAAGTTCCTTGTGATAAAACAAATATCGAAGGTACCATTGAAATCGACATTGATGGTGATTTATCTCTGTTTGAAGATTTGCAGGAAGACTGTTCAGATTATGAGTAGGCATTCTCTGTGTCATGTTCTTGTAGCCCTTTAAAATCATTCATCAGTCATTTAATCAGTCTATTATATGCCAGTATTCATTGGCTGCTGTGAGGGTGAAGTTTGTTACATTGAATCAATTCATGATAGCTATTACTTTTATATTATGTACATGTTTTTTTTAATGGTTATAATTTTTGTTTAAAGAACATTTATAAGAAGGCATGACAGGCAATGTGGAAATGTTGGTGAGCATTTACACATGTTTTTTATGCATGTGATACCTTTTTATTTGTATATCATTAAGTGTCTGCAACATTACACTATTTCCACATTATGCATAACAGAAGAAGTTGAACTATTTTTTTTTTCCACAAGTATGCACATTTTTCATATATTTAACGTACCTTGCCATGTTATGTTTATTCTTGCTTTTTACTGCAATACATATGAGTCAGTGTATGTATACGTTTCTTGCCAGTTCCATTGAGGTCTTGCAGGTCAATCATTTTGGTAGCTGAAATAATAGTTGTCGTAGTTGTATGAAACAAATGTGAAGTTTCTTACGACAATTGTGAGGCTTAAGCAGAATACATGATGGTTACATGTATTTTGTTAGATTGGCTAATTATTTCATTAGCAATATATAGAGGTGCAGTACATGTATTTCCTCTTGAACTTTGACGCAGCTTTTTTCAATATGTGTGTGATTTACAATATCCTATAAAACAGTTGTGTATATTATTATTATTATTTTGCCCTGTTGTTGCTTTGCTTTTGCTACTTATGATTATGATTATGTAAATGTGTAACTTTTTTTGCTTACATACATGTATTGAACCTTTTGTACAAGTTGTCATGATGGTGAGCATTGAACTACCCTTGTTCCTACTTTTACATGTACATTATATATATTTTCATGATCACCTCTTTATAAATTGTTTTTCCTTGTCATTTAGATAGTGCATTGTGGCAGTTTCTTGCAGGTCAATCATTTTGGCAACTCAGATAATAGTTTTTGTAGTTACATGTATATGAAACAAATGATAAGTTTCTTACAGCAATTGTGAGGCTTAAGCTAAATACATGATGGTTACATGTATTTTGTTAGATTGGCTAATTATTTCATTAGCAATATATAGAGGTGCAGTACATGTATTTCCTCTTGAACTTTGACGCAGCTTTTTCAATATGTTTGTGATTTACAATATCCTATAAAACAGTTGTGTATATTATTTTACCCTGCTGTTGCTGTTCCTACTTATGATTATGTAAATGTGTAAATTTTTTGTTTATGTAAATGTGTAAATTTTTTGTTTATATGTTGAAGCACTTGTACAAGTTGTCATGATGGTGAGCATTGAACTACCCTTGTTCCTACTTTTACATGTACATTATGTATATTTTCATGATCACCTTTTTATAAATTGTTTTTTCCTTGCCATTTAGAGAGTGCATAGTGGCAGTTTTAACATCTCATACACATGTTAACAATGGGGACATTATTACAGTTGGTGATACGTATATTGACCCCAGTAATTCCATATATTGTAATATGTATTACCTAGATATACATGTATGTAAACGTATGGCTGAATTATTTCTTTTATGAGGCAGTTTTGATGGCACTGACTTCTGTATACAAAGATTATTTCACTTGTTTCCTGTCATGACTACCAAAGTAATTTCACTGATGACGGGCTTTCCTAAACAATACATTCCTTGTTTATAAAATTGTTTTAACTCATATTTACCTCAACTACTGTCTGCTTGCCAAAGACATTCAGGGAGCATTAGATGTAAAACTGCCTTTATCTTTATTAACATGTTTGATTGTAAAACAAAAACAGTATTCACTTATACTCTCTTCATGTACTTGCCTTGAATGATATTAGGTGCCAAAGTTTTTTGCTTGTATTTATATGTTTTGTAAACATGAGTTTCAAGAGTTTGATGTTGGAAATAAACTCTTTTTTTCTTGTTAAAATTGATCAGATATTGAACATGCTTTCAATTTTTTTTCTTTAGGAATATCCATTTACTATGAGCTAGATTTTGAATTCATGCATTGTATTGCACTGAAGATCTGAATATGAGAATATAGAAGAATAAATGAAGAAAGAAATAGAAAAAAAATCAAGATTTAAAGAAAAAGAAGAGAATATGTGTATGAACTTAAGTTACAGTTACACAACTGTTTAAACACGTTTCTGTGCATGACAAAAAGAAAAGATATGTTCGATTAGAAAGTCGGCTGGATGTGTGAGGAAAATATTACATGTAATATCAAGAGAGAGAGAGACAGACAGAGCAACACTAATAGAGAGGGAGAGAGATGGGTGTTTCCCACGGAGAAAGGTGTTTGAAAATGAATAAAAAAACACAGTAGTGGGACAAGATTTGTGAATATGAGGAATTGAAAATTGAGGAGGAAGACGAGATCTGTTGAACAAATGATATCCAAGTATCCCACTGCACGATGGAATGTAATTGTTCAGAGAAAAGGGTGGATAATGAATCGTGATAAATAGAAATGTACATCGCACCCAGGTGTGGAACCAGGGGGGGGGGACACGTGCTCCCCCCCCCTTGAGAGTATTGAGAGCAACTTGTCTATTTTTTTAAATGTAAACATACCGTAAATACACAAGTGTCCCCCCCCCTTAGAGTGGCAGCAAATATTTTAAATGGGATTATGTGGTTCCTTTACAAGTGAGCCCCCCCCCCCTTTTTTTTTGGGGGGGGGGGGGTTGTTAATTTCAAATGTGGCAAAATGTCAGTCATTTTTGGAGGGAAAACTTTTGCTTGTCAATATTTCCTACGAAATATTTGCCCCCTCCCCTTTTGGAAAATCCTGGATCTGGCCCTGATCACACCCCCCCCCCAAATAAATAAATAAATAAACAGAAATACTAGTGAATAAAACAAAATCAACTAATGGGAGAAAGAAAATTGATAAAATGGATTGATAATGATTTAGAACAGTAAAACAAAACACATGAATTATGGAGGGTGTCTTTGCATTTTTGTATTTTTTATGCTTTTCTAAACTTCCAAGCATGTTGACATTTATTAATTGTTCTATCCATTCTTGTTTGTTTCTGAAAACGGGATGTGTGCATGTATGTAATTCTTTTCAACAAATCTTGGCAACAAAACCGGCCGGGGGGGGGGGGGCAGCATCAATAAGTTAACTAAGTACATACCGGTACATGTAATTCAGAAAACGCAGAATTGCATACATGGGACTGAGTTTATTGATAAAACACAAATACGACTCTACTCACTTAGAATGGCTATAATAATGAATGCAGAGATATAAGGAAATATCCCATAAAATTTCTTGCATTCTTGTCAGTCTTCTATATTGAAAAATCTATCAAAAACAATTTTACGTCTATAAACTTTGTATAAAAGAACAAATACTCTATGAAAGTAGACGACGTTGTTGTTCGGGGTTTCGCTTCGAAAGTCGATGTGTAGAAAGGTCATGACGTACCTGCGATCATGCATTGAATCCATGGAATGCGTTGACCAATCAGATTGCTCTATTTACGTAACTCGTTTGAAGCTCGTTTTGGACAGGCCCTCATAATGACTTGGCGGTATGTTTCCCTGGTTCCTGACTCTCCTCATTAATGAAAAACCATGAGTTATGTCTCATTTTAAAGAGTGATAATTCAGCTTTACAACTGTTATTAAATTTGAAGGACGCAAGAATTATGAAATGGTATTATACGTCGTTAAAGCTGAATGATTTGAATTTTTCCGGGGGCAAAGTTCTAGGGCAGTTTACCTTACTAAGTTAATGAAATATGTCGATAATTATGGTATATATCGAATCCTTGATTCTTCCCCTTTCTATCGATATAATGTTTATGGTTTAAAACAGTAAATTAACCCGGTAAAACGCAGAGAAACTAGACCCTTGCGTTCCTCATTACGTATTCATGAACCGAGCGGTCACGAATACGAGCTGAATAAATACGTGCGAATTAGCTCGCGCGGCGGAGTGACTGTGTCCCTCGAGCATAAGGCTGAATTAATTCCAAAATGTAGTGATAGTATTCTAAATTAAATGTACAGGTTTAGAAAGGTCATTTCATGTTCTAAATTCTATGAAAATTTCATTGGTCTCGCTTCAGCGGTTTTGAACGCATTCTCTGTTTTACGTAACAGTGATGCAGTCCATTCCAAGTTTGCAGCACTGATGTATATCTGCATTGTACTTAGTATGTTAACCCCCATTTTTACATCCAGGATCTGAGCAGGGACAGTTCCCTGATCTATCCAGGCTCATCAAATCATAAGTTGATAATGTTCTGAAGGGCAAGAAACATCCAGAATGAAGTTTGTTTGGGATTGACAGGGAAATCAGCGCAAAAACCTGAAAGAAAATTTGAATGATGGATGAGTACTAAACCTTTTTAAAAGCTGTACAATGAAGGCAAACCACAAGAGTATCGCAATTTGCGATAGCGAACATAACCAGTGGAAATTGATTTTTTTTAAAGAAATACATTTTCAGGGAATTAAGTGTAACTTGACCCCAGTAACTAAATAACAAAAAATAATAATGAAAACGATGCAATTGTTGGAATTAGGCATGAAACAGTCATGACCTGTTGTCTCCATCAGTGTGCATTTCTCATTATCAAATTTGAATTGGACTGCTTTTGCCCGTCTGAACCTATATACGGTTGAGATTTGATGAGCCTTGTTAGATCGTGGATACTTTGGGGGACGCGCTGAATTTTTTTCTGAAGTCTAACTCTCAAGAAATATTTAAAATTTTACGCTTTGATAAAGTCAAATAACTTCTAGTTGTGTTTTACTTGTCGGAAGAAATACATTAAGCTATATACATGAATGTATATCTGATTTTACTTTATTGCGATTGCTTTTGAATAAAAACACCACAAAATAGTCAACGCGATGAAACGAAAGAGCAATGCCAACAGCGATTTGAAAACTGACATATCATTTTGTGCACCACGTGTGATAGACTTGACGCACAATTAAGAATTGTATACAGAAAAAATATTATTAAAAAGAAATGGCAATAATTACGAGTATCTACATATTTATCTCAATATTATAGTTGTCGATGCAATCGATGAATATAGTTGATTTAGAATAAATTGGTTTTTTATAATTATGCTTATTTATTTTTCACACAGGGATCCGTAAAACATATACAATTTCTTGTTAAAGAAGAAAATGCCAATTTAACATTACTGCTCACACATAGATCTTATCTTCTAATTTTTGATCCAGTATAAATGATTTTTTCTCTGGCTGAAAATAAATAGGATCAATAATTGAATATCCAAATCACTAAAATTGATTGAAATCATGGTAAAAATCATGAGAACAATACTTACCATCGCGCCAACTTCATCATCAATCAAATCAGCAGACCACCCGTTTCCAATAAAAGAAGTGATAAAGAAAATCACTCCTAAATTCAGTGTCAAAGTCATTGCCTGTTTAATTTCTACACGTAGTATACTTAGATTTCTATTCAATAGGAACAAAATAGTAGTTGTTCTTTTTTCAAAATCAAATGAAAAGAATTAAAACAATTATTTAGAACATGCACAATTAACACTCTCAAATTATAGTCTCGTCCAATAAGTTATAAACAAGATATATTATTCTTCGATGGGCTCATCAAAACATATCACTAGAGATTGAGAGCCACTGCACTTCTCGCGACTTTTATATAGTTTTTGGAAATATGTATTTTGTCATAGTATAATTAAAATTACAGGCATTCATGACACCTTTTACAAGAACCCACATATCTGCCTTGTTATGACGACGCGTGCAAGTAATCAGGAATAATTAGCTTAAAACAAATAAAGATTTCACTGAGTATTATCTAAAATATGTTTGTAATTGATGGATTAATTATACTACATGGAATGGGCAATGGCAAATGTCCTTTCCGGAAAATCATCTTCGGAAATAGGGTTAAATATGCCATTAATTATGCTCCTTATGTGTAGTGTTAGCAATATTGGAATGTGCAACTTATTGCACCATTTGGGAGATTACACATTCACGCCTTGTAGTTATAGTATGATGATACCATAATTGTACAATTTTGCAGAAATTGTAAGTTGGCAGTCTTGGTGATCACAAGATGATATAGTGGGCCTACCAATTAATATATGTGGTTTAATTCTTTCAGCATAAGTTTGTTGAAGCCTGTCTAAAATTTGGTAAAGGTTTGATGATGTAAATTATATTTGGAGTACATGTTTATCTAGCACTAAAATCTAACAACAGAGGAATCGTCCTCTTTTTGTAACACAAAATTGAAATCACATTTGAGGATAAACTGCCCCCTTATTCGGCAATGCTTTTCTTTTCTTTAAATAGACCCTTTGAATAATGATTTTACACAGAAGCGTCGAGCCTGGAGGGCAGATGGCGATCGCCCCACCGATGAAAATATTGGGGTGGCATATCTTTTTGCCCCCCATAATTCCGGAAGTGCAAAAATATAATAATATTGTAATGCTACACAGAAATCGGCTAATTAACCAAACACAATATAAAATTCGGTTTTTAAATCAATATTACAGTAAAAAATTATGATTCCTTCGCGCGCTCCGCGCGGGAAATGATTCCATTTATCATTGGAACTTTTGTTAAGGTTAATTTACACAGGAAGTTCAATATATAGGCATACAATTATTTCTGCCAATGAATAAACAAGAAAATGGCAAACCCTTTAATGTTTTAATTCCATTTCATCTTGAAATATATAGTATTATTACCTATTTTATATTTTCATTTGTCAATAATGCGCAGGAGAAATGGTAGGTTGGGCAGAACATCAGTAAGTAACTATATGGATGATTTTACGAAATAATGTTTGGATAACTACGTTGTGCAGGCAATCTGAGAATCATCTTGATCGTGAAGTAAAATTGAATCCAACATTTACAATATAATTACATTTTTCCTTTGCATGAACCAAAACCAGTGTCGTAGCCAGGGGGTTCCCTGAGTTCCGCGGAACACTGCCGCTTGCCAACAGCAACAAAAAAGATGGGGGGGGGGGGGGACAAAAAGGAAAAGATTATTATGCCCGCGATTCGAATTTCGTTTTTTTGTTTCAGCGAGATACGCGATTACGTATCCTGATCATGATTACAAAAAGTGCTGAATAAAAAAAATGTTCAGTTCGCGAATTGATAATTTGATTAGCGATTCTTGCAAAGTTAATGGTTTAATTCAAGATGTTGTTAATAGATGATGTACTCTAGCATTATCAGCCATTTCATGCTGTATGGAAAAAAATACTGTTTGGGTTATTACAATATAGAAATACGCAGTTGATATATTGATGACGATCCCCCCATAAAACAGAGAGAGAGAGAGAGAGAGAGAGAGGGGGAGAGAGAGAGAGAGAGGGAGGGGGAGAAAATAATAATAAAAATCTTATAATTAAATCGATTAAAATATTGCTGATGTAATATCGCACAATTCACTCCAACACGTTCTATTTTGTTCCTGGTATATAAAAAATAGAATATGTAGGCTCAGCACCATGGCAAGATGGAATAGAATGTGTGCCAGGAAGTGACGTCACACAAGCCCACCCACTGAATGGTCGCACCTGGATCTTTATGCAAATTCTGACGGTCCCCAGAAAACTGGTATGCATTTGACGATTTACTGTATAGTAAATACATGAGAAATAATCTTAAATAAAACAAGTACCGTATGGTTGTCAACCAGCCGCAGTCTTCATATTCGTGAGTGTGTGTTGAATATGTCGTGAATGTTTTACTTTGTAATTAGTAATTACTTTTTAATTAGTGACAACATTCACACTGTCATTCTTTCAAATTGCACTTTATCATTCTGAAATTTGTTATAAAAAGATTGTAATTTATTCCATATTGTTAAGCTAATTATCAAAATGAAGAGGGTTGAAGTGGATGTGTGTATTTAGAAGAGGGTTGAAGGTGGGTGTGGATGTGTGTATTTAGAAGAGGGTTGAAGTGGATGTGTGTATTTAGAAAAGGGTTGAAGGTGGGTGTGTGGATTTAGAAGAGGGTTGAAGGTGGGTGTGAATGTGTGTATTTAGAAGAGGGTTGAAGTGGGTGTGTGTATTTAGAAGAGGGTTTAAGGTGGGTGTGGATGTGTGTATTTAGACGAGTTTTGAAGTTGGGTGTGGGTGTATGTTTTTAGAAGATGGTTGAAGGTGGGTGTGGATGTTTGTATTTAGACGAGTTTTGAAGGTGGGTGTGGGTGTGTGTATTTAGAGGAGGGTTGAAGGTATGTGTGGATGTGTGTATTTAGAAGAGGGTTTAAGGTGGGTGTGTGTATTCAGAAGAGGGTTGAAGGTGGGTGTGGATGTGTGTATTGAGAAGAGGGTTAAAGGTTGGTGTGTGATGTGTGTATTTAGAAGAGGGTTGAAGATGGATGTGGATGTGTGTATTTAAAAGAGGGCTGGAGGTGGGTGTGGATGTGTGTATTTAGAAGAGGGTTGAAGGTGGGTGTGGATGTATGTATTTAGAAGAGGGTTGAAGTGGATGTGTGTATTTAGAAGAGGGTGGGTGTGGGTGTGTGTATTCAGAAGAGGGTTGAAGGTGTGTGTGAATGTGTGTATTTAGAAGAGGGTTGAAGTGGATGTGTGTATTTAGAAGAGGGTTGAAGGTGGGTGTGGATGTGTGTATTTAGAAAAGGGTTGAAGATGGGTGTGAGTATTTAGAAGAGGGTTGAAGGTGTGTGTGGGTGTGTGGATTTAGAAGAGGGTTGAAGTGGATGTGTGTATTTAGAAGAGGGTTGAAGGTGGATGTGTGTATTTAGAAGAGGGTTGAAGGTGTGTGTGGGTGTGTGGATTTAGAAGAGGGTTGAAGGTATGTGCGAGTATTTAGAAGAGGGTTGAAATGGATGTGTGTATTTAGAAGAGGGTTGAAGGTGGGTGTGTGTATTTAGAAGAGGGTTGAAGGTGGGTGTGGGTGTGTGGATTTAAGAAGAGGGTTGAAGATGGATGTGGATGTGTGTATTTAAAAGAAGGTTTAAGGTGGGTGTGGATGTGTGTATTTAAAAGAGGGCTGTAGGTGGGTGTGGATGTGTGTATTTAGAAGAAGGTTGAAGGTGTGTGTGTGGATGTGTGTGTTTAGAAGAGGGTTGAAGGTGGGTGTGTGTATTTAGAAGAGGGTTGAAGTGGGTGTGTGTATTTAGAAGAGGGTTGAAGGTGGGTGTGGATGTGTGTATTTAGAAGAGGGTTGAAGGTTGAAGTGGGTGTGTGTATTCAGAAGAGGGTTGAAGGTGGGTGTGGATGTGTGTATTTAGACGAGTTTTGAAGGTGGGTGTGTGGATTTAGGTGAGGGTTGAAGGTGGGTGTGGATGTGTGTATTTAGAAGAGGGTTGAAGTGGATGTGTGTATTTAGAAGAGGGTTTAAGGTGGGTGTGGATTTAGAAGAGGGTTGAAGTGGGTGTGTGTATTTAGAAGAGGGTTTAAGGTGGGTGTGGATGTGTGTATTTAAAAGAGGGCTGGAGGTGGGTGTGGATGTGTGTATTTAGAAGAAGGTTGAAGGTGGGTGTGTGGATTTAGAAGAGGGTTGAAGGTGGGTGTGGATGTGTGTATTTAGACGAGTTTTTAAGGTGGGTGTGGGTATGTGGATTTAGAAGAGGGTTGAAGGTGGGTGTGGATGTGTGTATTTAGAAGAGGGTTGAAGGTTGAAGTGGGTGTGTGTATTCAGAAGAGGGTTGAAGGTGGGTGTGGATGTGTGTATTTAGAAGAGGGTGGGTGTGTGGATTAAGAAGAGGGTTGGTGTGGGTTGTGTATTTAGACGAGTTTTGAAGGTGGGTGTGTGGATTTAGGTGAGGGTTGAAGGTGGGTGTGGATGTGTGTATTTAGAAGAGGGTTGAAGTGGATGTGTGTATTTAGAAGAGGGTTGAAGGTGGGTGTGTGGATTTAGAAGAGGGTTGAAGTGGGTGTGTGTATTTAGAAGAGGGTTTAAGGTGGGTGTCGATGTGTGTATTTAGACGAGTTTTGAAGGTGGGTGTGTGGATTTAGGTGAGGGTTGAAGGTGGGTGTGGATGTGTGTATTTAGAAGAGGGTTGAAGGTGGGTGTGGATGTATGTATTAAGAAGAGGGTTGAAGTGGATGTGTGTATTTAGAAGAGGGTGGGTGTGTGTATTTAGAAGAGGGTTGAAGTGGGTGTGTGTATTTAGAAGAGGGTTTAAGGTGGGTGTCGATGTGTGTATTTAGACGAGTTTTGAAGGTGGGTGTGTGGATTTAGGTGAGGGTTGAAGGTGGGTGTGGATGTGTGTATTTAGAAGAGGGTTGAAGGTGGGTGTGGATGTATGTATTTAGAAGAGGGTTGAAGTGGATGTGTGTATTTAGAAGAGGGTGGGTGTGTGTATTTAGAAGAGGGTTGAAGGTGGATGTGGGTGTGTGGATTTAGAAGAGGGTTGAAGGTGGGTGTGGATGTGTGTATTTAGAAGAGGGTTGAAGGTGGGTGTGGGTGTGTGGATTTAGAACAGGGTTGAAGGTGGGTGTGGATGTGTGTATTTAGAAGAGGGTTGAAGGTTGAAGTGGGTGTGTGTATTCAGAAGAGGGTTGAAGGTGGGTGTGGATGTGTGTATTTAGAAGAGGGTGGGTGTGGGTGTGTGGATTAAGAAGAGGGTTGGTGTGGGTTGTGTATTTAGACGAGTTTTGAAGGTGGGTGTGTGGATTTAGGTGAGGGTTGAAGGTGGGTGTGGATGTGTGTATTTAGAAGAGGGTTGAAGTGGATGTGTGTATTTAGAAGAGGGTTGAAGGTGGGTGTGTGGATTTAGAAGAGGGTTGAAGTGGGTGTGTGTATTTAGAAGAGGGTTTAAGGTGGGTGTCGATGTGTGTATTTAGACGAGTTTTGAAGGTGGGTGTGTGGATTTAGGTGAGGGTTGAAGGTGGGTGTGGATGTGTGTATTTAGAAGAGGGTTGAAGGTGGGTGTGGATGTATGTATTTAGAAGAGGGTTGAAGTGGGTGTGTGTATTCAGAAGAGGGTTGAAGGTGGGTGTGGATGTGTGTATTTAGAAGAGGGTGGGTGTGGGTGTGTGGATTAAGAAGAGGGTTGGTGTGGGTTGTGTATTTAGACGAGTTTTGAAGGTGGGTGTGTGGATTTAGGTGAGGGTTGAAGGTGGGTGTGGATGTGTGTATTTAGAAGAGGGTTGAAGTGGATGTGTGTATTTAGAAGAGGGTTGAAGGTGGGTGTGGATTTAGAAGAGGGTTGAAGGTGGGTGTGGATGTGTGTATTTAGAAGAGGGTTGAAGATGGATGTGGATGTGTGTATTTAAAAGAGGGCTGGAGGTGGGTGTGGATGTGTGTATTTAGAAGAGGGTTGAAGGTGGGTGTGGATGTATGTATTTAGAAGAGGGTTGAAGTGGATGTGTGTATTTAGAAGAGGGTGGGTGTGTGTATTTAGAAGAGGGTTGAAGGTGTGTGTGGGTGTGTGGATTTAGAAGAGGGTTGAAGGTATATGCGAGTATTTAGAAGAGGGTTGAAGTGGATGTGTGTATTTAGAAGAGGGATGAAGGTGGGTGTGTGTATTTAGAAGAGGGTTGAAGGTGGGTGTGTGGATTTAAGAAGAGGGTTGAAGATGGATGTGGATGTGTGTATTTAAAAGAAGGTTTAAGGTGGGTGTGGATGTGTGTATTTAAAAGAGGGCTGGAGGTGGGTGTGGATGTGTGTATTTAGAAGAAGGTTGAAGGTGTGTGTGTGGATGTGTGTGTTTAGAAGAGGGTTGAAGGTGGGTGTGTGTATTTAGAAGAGGGTTGAAGTGGGTGCGTGTATTTAGAAGAGGGTTGAAGGTGGGTGTGTGGATTTAGAAGAGGGTTGAAGTGGGTGTGTGTATTTAGAAGAGGGTTTAAGGTGGGTGTCGATGTGTGTATTTAGACGAGTTTTGAAGGTGGGTGTGTGGATTTAGGTGAGGGTTGAAGGTGGGTGTGGATGTGTGTATTTAGAAGAGGGTTGAAGTGGATGTGTGTATTTAGAAGAGGGTTTAAGGTGGGTGTGGATTTAGAAGAGGGTTGAAGGTGGGTGTGGGTGTGTGGATTTAGAAGAGGGTTGAAGATGGATGTGGATGTGTGTATTTAAAAGAAGGTTTAAGGTGGGTGTGGATGTGTGTATTTAAAAGAGGGCTGGAGGTGGGTGTGGATGTGTGTATTTAGAAGAAGGTTGAAGGTGTGTGTGTGGATGTGTGTGTTTAGAAGAGGGTTGAAGGTGGGTGTGTGGATTTAGAAGAGGGTTGAAGTGGGTGTGTGTATTTAGAAGAGGGTTTAAGGTGGGTGTCGATGTGTGTATTTAGACGAGTTTTGAAGGTGGGTGTGTGGATTTAGGTGAGGGTTGAAGGTGGGTGTGGATGTGTGTATTTAGAAGAGGGTTGAAGGTGGGTGTGGATGTATGTATTTAGAAGAGGGTTGAAGTGGATGTGTGTATTTAGAAGAGGGTGGGTGTGTGTATTTAGAAGAGGGTTGAAGGTGGGTGTGGGTGTGTGGATTTAGAAGAGGGTTGAAGGTGGGTGTGGATGTGTGTATTTAGAAGAGGGTTGAAGGTGGGTGTGGGTGTGTGGATTTAGAAGAGGGTTGAAGGTGGGTGTGGATGTGTGTATTTAGAAGAGGGTTGAAGGTTGAAGTGGGTGTGTGTATTCAGAAGAGGGTTGAAGGTGGGTGTGGATGTGTGTATTTAGAAGAGGGTGGGTGTGGGTGTGTGGATTAAGAAGAGGGTTGGTGTGGGTTGTGTATTTAGACGAGTTTTGAAGGTGGGTGTGTGGATTTAGGTGAGGGTTGAAGGTGGGTGTGGATGTGTGTATTTAGAAGAGGGTTGAAGTGGATGTGTGTATTTAGAAGAGGGTTGAAGGTGGGTGTGGATTTAGAAGAGGGTTGAAGGTGGGTGTGGATGTGTGTATTTAGAAGAGGGTTGAAGATGGATGTGGATGTGTGTATTTAAAAGAGGGCTGGAGGTGGGTGTGGATGTGTGTATTTAGAAGAGGGTTGAAGGTGGGTGTGGATGTATGTATTTAGAAGAGGGTTGAAGTGGATGTGTGTATTTAGAAGAGGGTGGGTGTGTGTATTTAGAAGAGGGTTGAAGGTGTGTGTGGGTGTGTGGATTTAGAAGAGGGTTGAAGGTATATGCGAGTATTTAGAAGAGGGTTGAAGTGGATGTGTGTATTTAGAAGAGGGTTGAAGGTGGGTGTGTGTATTTAGAAGAGGGTTGAAGGTGGGTGTGTGGATTTAAGAAGAGGGTTGAAGATGGATGTGGATGTGTGTATTTAAAAGAAGGTTTAAGGTGGGTGTGGATGTGTGTATTTAAAAGAGGGCTGGAGGTGGGTGTGGATGTGTGTATTTAGAAGAAGGTTGAAGGTGTGTGTGTGGATGTGTGTGTTTAGAAGAGGGTTGAAGGTGGGTGTGTGTATTTAGAAGAGGGTTGAAGTGGGTGCGTGTATTTAGAAGAGGGTTGAAGGTGGGTGTGTGGATTTAGAAGAGGGTTGAAGTGGGTGTGTGTATTTAGAAGAGGGTTTAAGGTGGGTGTCGATGTGTGTATTTAGACGAGTTTTGAAGGTGGGTGTGTGGATTTAGGTGAGGGTTGAAGGTGGGTGTGGATGTGTGTATTTAGAAGAGGGTTGAAGTGGATGTGTGTATTTAGAAGAGGGTTTAAGGTGGGTGTGGATTTAGAAGAGGGTTGAAGGTGGGTGTGGGTGTGTGGATTTAGAAGAGGGTTGAAGATGGATGTGGATGTGTGTATTTAAAAGAAGGTTTAAGGTGGGTGTGGATGTGTGTATTTAAAAGAGGGCTGGAGGTGGGTGTGGATGTGTGTATTTAGAAGAAGGTTGAAGGTGTGTGTGTGGATGTGTGTGTTTAGAAGAGGGTTGAAGGTGGGTGTGTGGATTTAGAAGAGGGTTGAAGTGGGTGTGTGTATTTAGAAGAGGGTTTAAGGTGGGTGTGGATGTGTGTATCTAGACGAGTTTTGAAGGTGGGTGTGTGGATTTAGGTGAGGGTTGAAGGTGGGTGTGGATGTGTGTATTTAGAAGAGGGTTTAAGGTGGGTGTGGATTTAGAAGAGGGTTGAAGTGGGTGTGTGTATTTAGAAGAGGGTTTAAGGTGGGTGTGGATGTGTGTATTTAAAAGAGGGCTGGAGGTGGGTGTGGATGTGTGTATTTAGAAGAAGGTTGAAGGTGGGTGTGTGGATTTAGAAGAGGGTTGAAGGTGTGTGTGGATGTGTGTATTTAGACGAGTTTTTAAGGTGGGTGTGGGTGTGTGGATTTAGAAGAGGGTTGAAGGTGGGTGTGGATGTGTGTATTTAGAAGAGGGTTGAAGGTTGAAGTGGGTGTGTGTATTCAGAAGAGGGTTGAAGGTGGGTGTGGATGTGTGTATTTAGAAGAGGGTGGGTGTGGGTGTGTGGATTAAGAAGAGGGTTGGTGTGGGTTGTGTATTTAGAAGAGGGTGGGTGTGGGTGTGTGTATTTAGAAGAGGGTTGAAGGTGGGTGTGAGTATTTAGAAGAGGGTTGAAGGTGTGTGTGGGTGTGTGGATTTAGAAGAGGGTTGAAGTGGATGTGTGTATTTAGAAGAGGGTTGAAGGTGGGTGTGTGTATTTAGAAGAGGGTTGAAGGTGTGTGTGGGTGTGTGGATTTAGAAGAGGGTTGAATGTATGTGCGAGTATTTCGAAGAGGGTTGAAGTGGATGTGTGTATTTAGAAGAGGGTTGAAGGTGGGTGTGTGGATTTAGAAGAGGGTTTAAGGTGGGTGTGTGTATTCAGAAGAGGGTTGAAGGTGTGTGTGGGTGTGTGGATTTAGAAGAGGGTTGAAGGTTAGTGTGTGATGTGTGTATTTAGAAGAGGGTTGAAGAAGGATGTGGATGTGTGTATTTAAAAGAAGGTTTAAGGTGGGTGTGGATGTGTGTATTTAAAAGAGGGCTGGAGGTGGGTGTGGATGTGTGTATTTAGAAGAAGGTTGAAGGTGTGTGTGTGGATGTGTGTGTTTAGAAGAGGGTTGAAGGTGGGTGTGGATGAGTGTATTTAGAAAAAGGTTGAAGGTGTGTGCGTGCGCATGTTCAGAACATGGTTGAAGGGTTGTGTGATTGTTAATTATTGAATGTGGACGGATATGTGTGTTTTGATAAAGTCAGCAAATATGAAATTGAGCAAGAAACAAGGAAAAGGAGTGAACCATGATCAGATTGAGGACTTAATCGGCAAAGAATGCCCCCACTTTCCTGAAAATTGTCCCCCTTTTGATTTTCATCAACATTTGCATGTTTTTCAGTATCATAATGGTGAACTATTGAGAGTTTTTAGCAGGGAGAGGCGCTCTAAGAAGAAATAACATTACATGTATGTAGTTGATGGGACTTAACCCTAAAAGGACTGGGCTAATTGAGATGTATTGAGGACTGGGGGGTGGGGGGGGGGGGGACATGATGCCCCCTTTTGATCTCGGCCGTCGTTCGCGCGATCGTGCCGAAATTTGGCACGCACATTCTCTACCACATAAACTATAAGCCTGTATAAAAAAAATCTGAAAATGATTTTTTGTTTAATTTGAATAAAATATGCAAATTTATTCGTGAAAAACATTATTTTCATATTTAACACCAAATTTCAATTCAATTTTTTTTTTTCCAGATGTCATATAATCTAATTTAAAGGTTTCTACAAAGAAAGATTGCAAAAACCAATTATTTCCTTGAAACATACATCGTGATTTACTCATAATAAAAGTTTGTGAAAACTATCACTAGTAGAATGTTTGTGTTCTGCATCAAATTCGTCCATGTTAACGCGTTAATCGAATAAACACATACAAATTGTCGCCATGTCACATATAGCCAAAACATTCTGAAATAATATGTAAGATATATCACTTTATTTTATCCGAAAGATAACAACGTACATTTACCGGATGCGCATTTTTGATAAAAACAAACTGCGCATGATATTACACCTAGATTGCACATAATTATACATGCAATAGATCAGTGCGATACTCGTCATGATTTGAGGATTAGGTTTGCGTTTGTAGAGTTTGATCTCCTTGCTATTTCCGTGAATTATTAGGGTGCTGAACGCAAATCTACCTGTGGCGATATTCATAAATATACAGTAGGTCTGATGTTTCATGTGCCGTTACCATTTTAAGAATATCTACATGTATATCCCAAAACACAGAAAATGTATGAATAAGACGGTTGAATTGTGGGCGCGTCGTGGTCTAGTGGTTCTGACTCTCACCTTTCAACCAGAGGGTCGTGGGTTCGAATCATGGCCGTGGCGTGTTTTCCTTTAGCAAGAAATGTATCCACACTGTGCTGCACTCAACCCAGGTGAGGTAAATAGGTACCGTCAGAAAATTATTCCTCAAAAAGCTGGATGTGTGCACCCGAATCGGTAGCCTAGCTAGCTTAGCCGGGTAATAATAGCAGGGCCCGCTGGTAGAACAGTTTTCGGAACTGAAGTTGCTACCCTGGGTAAATATACCATTATTATTATTATTACCTGAATCGGTAGCCTAGCTTAGTGTCACAAATATTTAAAAAATTCAGGTAAGATGGAAGATATATCATTGTACGTTATCCGAAAAGGGACATGCATAATTTATCGGGTGGGTATTTTGAATGTAAAATTGAATATATACCGTACATGATAAACATAATCACATGTATATTACATACTTAACACGAGTTACAAAATTGCTGGCCGCAAAAGTCCCTGCCCCCCCCCCAAAGTCACGTGTAGTGCCCGAAAGGATTACATGTGGCTGAAAATAACTCGTTTTAAGTATGTACTTATACATGTTCTGTGTTTTGGGATGTAGATATTCTGATGAAATAACGGCAAATGAAACATCAGACCTACTGTATTCATGAATATCGCCCCTGGTAGATTCGCGTTCAGCACCCTTAATTCACGGAAATAGCAAGGAGATCAAACTCTACAAACGCAAACCTAATCCTCAAATCATGAGTATCGCACTGATCTATTGTATGTATAATTATGTGCAATCTAGGTGTAATATCATGCGCAGTTTGTTTTTATCAAAAATGCGCATCCGCTAAATGTACTTTGTTATCTTTCGGATAACATAAAATGATATATCTTACATCTTATTTCAGAATTTTTTGGCTATATGTGACATGACAATTTGTATGTGTTTATTCGATTAACGCATTAACATGGACGAATTTAATGCAGAACACAAACATTCTACTAGTGATAGTTTTCACAAACTTTTATTTTGAGTAAATCACGATTTTCTGTTTCAAAGTGCCATATATGTGAGTGTAATATTCCAATTTGAAATGTATATTTATTAGACTTATAATTTTTGAAACTCCAAATAAAAATTATCGTATATCAAAGGCAATCAAAAACTTAAACACATTCCGTCAAAATATCAAAATGCGTGATTTTCGAAATTCTTTCAGATTTTACGCTAAACATTATACTTTCACGCAAAAGTGCACTTGGCATCGACCCGTATGTTATTCCTCAGTACCTCCGCACAACTTTAAGCTGGGATGCCAAGAATTGACAAATTTTGCTATCCAATTAAAGTATGAAAACTCGTTTAAGTATGTACTTATATACATGTAATTATGTACATAATGTACGGTATGTTCAATTTTTCATTCAAAATGCGCACCTTGTATAACATACATTTACCACTTTCGGATAACATAAAATGAGATATCTTCCATCTTACTTGAAAATTCTTTTAATATTTGTGGCATTAGGACATTTACTATACATTCGAGAAAAAAAAAAAATTCAAACAATTTAAAGTTTTCACAAACTTTTATTTTGAGAAAATTGCGGTTTTATGTTTCACTGTGCCATATATGCGTGTGTAGTATTCAAATTTGAAATGTGTATTTATGGGACTTATAATTTGAAACTCCAAATAAAAAGAATCGTATATCAAAGGTAATAATTTTTTTTTTACATATCCCGTCAAAATATCAAAATGCGTGATTTTCGACATTCAGATTTTACGCTAAAATTGACACTTTCAGGCAAGTGCGCTTGGCATCCGGCTGTACGCTTTTCCTGGGTATTTCTGCAAGACTTTTAGCTGGGATGCCAAGCATTAGCAAGCATTAACAAATTTAGCCGTCCAAAGTATAAAAAATCGTTTTGGCCGGTCTACTACTATGTATTTCTTTGTTTTTAGAATTTATCTATTTCTGTGTTTTTTCATCTTTTGTTTTTCACTGTTTTTTAAATGGAAATTACTACAGACCATTTAACAACTAAATTAAACCCTAAATTAATTCAGCAGACCAATTAGATAAAAAAATAATCACCCTTTTATTAATTTCATCTCCCTTAGACTTTGTACACAAAGTATAAAAATGAGCCATTTTTGGCATGACATTGTCTTGTAAAAAGACACGTGGCGTCGTGATGCGATACCAGTATGTCGCGAATTTAGTCTCAAAAATTGCACGAGACTTCAAAGAAAAAAGTCATACAATTTTGCGGCGCCATCTTTTTGCGTTCCGGAAATATCGCGCGAAGCGTTGAGGGGGGCCCATGGTGGCCTTCTCTCTTTTTCCAGTCCTTTTAGGGTTGATAGACTTGCTTTGTTGTGTCCCTCACTATTTCATACACTATGCAATGTCTCTATCCACATTACTGTGATCACACAATTCACTGTAACCTAACGTTTTATCTCATTACATGCACTACATGTGTAATAAGGTATTATGTTCTAAATTTGTGTTTAAATAAATGATTGCTGAATTCAATCAGATGAACCCATGCATCATGTTCATCAGGTTATTTACAGATCATACATGACAATAAATAAATACAAAAAATACCAATATCACATCATCAACTTCATCATCCCAGCAATCCTCACACCTACACAATATAACATTACTATATTTTGCAATTAAGTAGACATTCCTTGTTTAATAGAATACAAATTCCAAAATAAGTACTTTGTTTAGCCATCCATGACATGGAAATTAAACAGACAAATCAATAATTCATATTCTCCAAAATAAAAGGTTACAATTAAACAATGATAGTTAATCAAAATCAGTATGGCTCACAGAAATGATTATGTCTACAATTCAAATATGGATAGTACTGGAAAGAAAAGAAAGCATAAAAATCTAACATAAATTAATTTATTCTTATTCTGAAACAAAGAGAAAATTAACCAATTTGAAAATTGGAGAAAAATTACCAATTCAAGGTATATGAAAAGGTTAAGTACATAGTACTGAAACTTTACCATGATACAAAAGAAGGTAAATAATACCATGATATTCTCCATTAAAGTACAAAATAAAATACATCCAAATTGGAATGCAACTATCAGATCTAAATATTATAAGAAATTAACAGAGTAATGACTGAAGAAATATTTTTCAAAAAAAAAATTTATGTCTATAAAATACAGAAAAATACAAAGCATGGCACGCATGGTATGAAATATGAATTTAGCACCATGATGGATAAATATAAGTTCTATCTCTCTTCATATAAAAAAATGCTTAAGATATACCTTACCATTTAACCTATAAAATGATTTGAATTCTTATTACTCTTGATGGGTTAAAGATTTGTATAATTCTTCTGTGAAAAAATATAGGATATAAAGCAATTCAGAATTTCTACTTCATGCTTGAAGTGCAAACTTCAAATATTTCTTTTTATGACATGCAATATTAAACAGAAATAACAACTTCTAATCATCCGGTGCAATACCAAATAACTGTAAGACCTTTGCACATGAACACACAAGGCTAGAGAAAATGGTTTAACAAACATGCTAATCATATGTGCAAATAACCAATGGTTTTAAAACTTGATGTTTTATTTCTGAATTACTAATATTGATAATTACTCTGGTGTCACTCAATAACATTGCCTGGATAATTATTATTTATTATCATTATTATTACTTATGTACTGTGCTTTTCCGAAAATGGCCCAAAGTGCTCACAACAACTAAAGAACACATAAAGTATAGAATGAAATTTGTAATGATGGATACAAATAAATACAAAAGTACATTGCCCTTTAATTGCTATAAACTGATCTAGATATTATAGGAATTATGTTTGCAAGAGAAAGTATAGATGCAGTTTAATCACTGGGCTTCCATAGCTGAGATCGAATTGGATCATTCATTATTTTATAAAAAAAACTGTTTAAAGGCCCTGTCACATCGTTCTGTGCAAGCCTTGCGCGCAACTATTTTTGCTACACGCAGACTGCCTGCAAGTTGTCCGCAGTGACAGTGTCTCACACACAAGAGCACACGCAAGTCTGATTTGTACACAGAAAAGTTTTTAACATGCTAAAAACTGTTGTGGGTGAATTGCGGGTGATTGCCAGCAACTCACCTGCAAGGCTTGCATGGAACCATGTGACAGGGTCTTTAGATTTGGCCCAACAAGGCACACATTCTTGTTTTAAACACAGCTCAGCTACTCATTCATACATATGGTACAAATAACCCCCAAATAACATCTATTATACAGTATTTTGTGAAAACAACCTTCGCTAAAAGACATAAATGAAAATATTTAAGTAAGTGTTCCATTTCTTCTATGCACACATTATCAGATATGTAATAAGAGATTTTTCTGACCAGAACGAGAGCCATCATGACATAATCAAATTGCAATTCACAGTATGTGGTCTGAAGCCATGCACTTTGCAGATTTCAAGATATAATTACGCTTTATCAAGTATGTATATTGAGAAAGAGTCCAATAATAAATTATGTGTAATTACAAGTTTTGTCACAATGGCACTATAAATTCAACAATAGATTATTTTCAGTGCAAGAAAAAATCAATACAAATTGATTCTGATTTTCTGTCTTAAACAGTGTAAAACCACTATTTTAACACAAAACATAAACTGAAGAATTATGACCTGTACATACTACATGTATATCACATATTCATGTCAACAGGTGGGGAATATTCACAGTTATGTACAAACAAAATCATAACTAATAACATAACATCAAATTTCTCACCACTGAATCCATTTTATTACATTAACATGTATTAAAAGGAAGAAATAAAAAGAGACTTGATCGTTGACAACCGAATTGTGTAATTCACATAGGCTTTGCATAGGGACCTCCAAGAGTGGCGCTATGGGGGTGGGGATGGGACAAGGGTCCCTTGAAGGAATTTAGAAATAGGAGGGGAAATTAGAGAGAAAAGGGATAGAAAAACAAAATCAGAATGAAAGCAGAGAAAACAAGGGGGGGGGGGCAGAGATCTGGGTTGTTTGACTCGACATAAATTCAATGCAAATTTTTTTTTCAATTTTCAGTCACCCCCCCAAAAAAAATACCCTGGTGCCAACCCTGGGGATCACCATGATGCATTAGACAATAAGTTAACACTACTAATGTGGTTACAGGAAGTAAAACCTTCTCCTTGTCTGTTAGTTACAAGGCATACTCTTTACTCATATTACCACCACACCATTATCCAAAATCACAACTTTTAGTCAACCCCTTAATATCATAACAATACTATAATTTCTTTACATACCACTAGTACTACCAATGCTTTTTGACATGTATACTACAAAAACATTACAAAATACACACTTTTGTCTTTTTCAAAAATAGTACACTCTCTATCTCTTCATCAGTCAATATCAATCAAGTTTATTAATGTTGCTAGTACTGATAAGGTCAAGGCAACATATCTGTTTGATTGCTATTATGTATGATCTTGAATACATGGTTATAGAATGCTCAACTTTAAGTTTCATAATTACAAAAGCTCCAAAACCAGCTTGGCATTTAACGTGATGGTTCAGAGTATTAAGTTAATTCATCCTTGATCAAACATATATTAATATGATTCATTGGATACTTCTATCATGGCTTTGGCATCTCCATCGCAAACACTGTTTTCTGGGCGCTTGTCACCTTTTCCTCGAGACACACACTGTGCTGGTGTACATTATAAACAATTCCTTGTTTCACCAGGAAAATGAAATGTCATATATTCAAAATTCAACAAATTCAATAAAGTGTGGATAAAATGAAGATACAATTTTTATATACATAATTTAAAAGAATACAAATGGTGAGGGGATATAACGAGGATATCAGAATGTGGAAGAGTTCAAATATTTCCTGTCTCTTTCTCTCAAAAGTAGAAACACAATGACTACCATATAAAGCATCCTTCTCATATAATAATAATAATAACAATAACGGTATATTTACCCAGGGTAGCCACTTCAGTTCCAAAAACTGTTCTCCCAGCGGGCCCTGCTATTGTTATTACCCGGCTAAGCTAGGCTACCTATTCAGGTGCACACAGCTTTTTCAGGAATTACTTCCTGCCGGTACCCATTTACCTCACCTGGGAAACTACGCCATGGCTGGGATTCGAACCCACGACCCTCTGTTTCAAAGTCCGCAGACTAATCCACTGGGCCATGACGCTCCACCATCACTTGCCATGTAAAGTGCGTCCCACAAAATAGGAGACTGGGATTCCCATTTTTTTCTTCCATTTATGGTCTTCCATTTACACCATAATAAAAATTCAACTCGTCTTCTTCATTTCGATACCAAATGTGATATGAATAGTTTACACATAGATGAGCAAGAAGAGTTTAAAAAAATTAATGTCAAAACCAAGTTGTGCAGAAAAATGGGTCAAGATCTGTTCAGGATGCTAGGACATTGCGCAAGGAAGGGATAGGTCATTAGTGAATCTTTTGTTTTCTTTGTTACGTTTCTTTCACTAGTCCCGAAATGAGAGTGGGTGCTGATTCACACGTGACTTTCTGCGAAACTTGTTTCTGACATGCCTCAGACTTTATTGTTTTTACTCTGCAATGCGTAAAATATTCAGTATGTAGTCACACTTAAGAAGAGATTCCATTCTTATGAATGATTAATGTTAATTTCATGATCAAATAATCCAATTATTGAGACATATTACACGAAATATGGGTTTCCTTTTTTGTGGGACGCACTGTATATTCTCCCATCTACACAATTCATGACTTGGAAAAAAGTGAGTTTTCATTGATTTTTCTGGTACAGGATGGGCAGTATCCACCTCCCTTTTATACCAAAATAATGACAATGAACATTTAAATGATTCCTAACAAAATGCCACAAGAAGAAAGAAAAAAGTTCATTTACCAAAAATCAATGATTCATGTAAATGGGAAAATATATATATATGGCAGTTGAGGGTATGTTAATGCTATAAAATAGACATCAATATATTTGGCACATTTCTTAACAATTAGCAGGGACATTCCACAAATAACCTCCATCATACATGATAACAACTGTATCTCTAAGTATATGAGTTAATGAATTGAATGGTTTACTGAATATTAATAAGATTTGAAATTTCTAAGAAAATAGAAACTATTGGGAATAGAATATAAATGCAAGGATGTACAAAAATGTATATAGGGGTATCATATATTCACAAAGGACGGGATAAGAAAATATTTCTTTATCTCTTTGTTTAAAATATTACAATAAATAGATTTCTACATGCTCTTTCCGGAAAATAAGGCTAATCCTAATTCCTAGAATATCCTGGATTTTCTAGTCATACAACGCACTTATTTAGAGTTGAATTTTCATTCTGATAACTTACTATCTTCTTATAATTTAGTGCTGCTCATATTTTTTCTGTATTCCTCCTACGTTCCTATTCAATAATCTACTAAACCCTATGACAGTATTGTATGTATTTTTTTGCGATCATTTACCTTGTCGTATCAATACAACCCAAACTCATTGCAACATTGATATAGTTCACAGATATACACACATCAGTCATTGACAAAATGACTTTTTCATCTCTTTTTTTTGCAGACACTCTGTTTTTATAATTCAAGTTGGTAATACAGTTAAACAAACTTAAAGACATTAATTTTGTGGATCTGATTCTCATTTTGTAATCAGAGAGTCACTTGTTAGAATCCCACCATGGCTTAGTGTCCTTTGGTCAGGCATCAATCTACAATTTGCCACTCTTCACCCAGGTGCTATATGGGTACCCCACAGGATGCAAAAGCCACTGTAGTATGCCTTGCATCTGAATTTTGAAATTCTAACTGATATAGTCCCCAGGGAGTGGAGAAAGTGCATACATTGTGTGCAGGCATGCCAGAATGCAATGACCAGAGTGAAAAGGTGCATACGCAGCTCTTAGTAAAATCCTTGTTATATACAAAGCGCTATATAAAGCTTGATATTATCATTTTTTCATCAAGACCATAGAACAGGTGACTTTGTAGCAATAAGACCATTATACTCGTCGCATGCAAATACGAAAAGCAACGTCAACATCTTCGCAGGTATACATGAGCGATTTCAGCTTCAATTCCAAACAGAGTAAGAGGCACTTTAGAACATGCACCATATAATGCCAAAGTCGGCAACTCCCAACAACCTGCATCCCGTAACCTATCACTCGATCTGTGTACTACAGAAACAAGTATGATCTCTGGTTACCAAGGCTGTAGATACTAATCCATGGTAGTATCTCATTAAGGCACATATTTATTAGGTTATTGTTGTCTATGAGATGCTAAAGAGTTTATTACGGCTCTCTAAATGCTGTTATCAAAGCACTGTAATATGAGTGTGACAGTAAATATGTCCCAACTGGAGCTATATGCATTCCACGTTGTTGGATAAATTTCCCTTTGAACGCTAGTACTGTAATATGATTGGCTAAAACAATGCCTTTATGTTCCAAATACATGTACTGCTACTAAAGTACTGCATTCCAATTTGTTTGGTTAATGTCTTTTTGAATGCTGCTTTCAAAACAGTGCAATATAATTCACTGTTCTGATGTTCAAATGTCCCAATTATTGCTACTACATTCCAATTCATTTGATAAACACCTCTTGAAATGGTCCTACAAAAATATGTTTGGATTACTGTCCCAACTACTGCTTAGGAAGTGCTGCATTCTAAATGGTTAGATATAAAGCCCTTGTGAATACTGTTATCAAAGCGGTGTTTCGTGATTGGCTTGGTTAGAGAAGAGCTCTTGATAGTCGGGTGGATCCGCTGCTTGACCGCAGGGCGTTTGCAAGACTTCTTTCCCCATCTCTGATATTGGCATATGCTGCAGAGATAAGAGCAAGAAAATTACACATGTGTGAAATTATGTATAAGAATTGGAAGCTAGTTAATATAAGCAACATTATACAAGCTTAAAGATATATGAATGTAGTTGCAGTAAATACTTATTTCCTGTGAAAAACTATATAACCAAAGGTTAATTGTCACTATATCATTGACGATCTACATCTGGTACAGTTGCATAAACTTTGTGAAATCATTAAATCTAAGCTGAAAACAATTACACTGAAGATTGCTAACACTGATACACACATGTGGGACACTGAATTTTTATTGATTGTAAAAAGACCAGAGATGTGGCTGGAAGGCCATTCTTATTTTGCGGACTTCCAAACTTTTATGGAATGACAGTTTTTTATATTTGTATGCTAATGGAATGACAGCTGCCAAGACATTCACTAAGTACAGTTATTCCAATGCCTTAGAAATTTTTTTTTTCTAAAACACAATTGCTATGAAATGAAAAGGAACTAACAATATCAGTATACAATGGGTAGAATTTGAGATTATTTCAAGTACAGTGTTCCCCTGGGATGAAGCTCACTAGGTATTTATTTATCAATACTGTGATTAGGTCACTTTTGTATTTTGAGTGTTAGAGTATGGGAAGCAATCTAATTAGTATTTCTAACTCCAACACCAGAAAAAAAAAACAATGAACATCTTTTAAACCAACAGAAAACTTTTTGTAAAGATTATGTAAGCATATACATGAATGTAATCTCACATTAATTGCCTCTAAATTATGGGTACTATTATCATCAATTAATTCATTATTCAGAAGTGGAAATTCATTTTCACGTCAAACTTTCAGTAGTTTGTCACAGAAGCTTGTAACTTATCACTGTTGACAGGGTTTTGATAAATTAATGCCTTGTCTGATCACAATTCTAACAAATTCATTAATTCTTTATAAAGCAAAACAACAACAACAAAGAAACGCAGTACAAAAGGCAAACGGAAATGAATGGCTGGCATATTCAGGGCCCTGTTTCATAAAGACTAGTTTTGATAACAAATAAACAATAACTATAACAAATTTACTACCAGCCATCAGACTGAAGGGCTTCCATTGTTTTCAACTTTAATGCAAATTTGTTATAATAACAAGTTCTATGATACGACCCGGGTTTTTTATTGTAACTTGCTACTTGTTACTTAAGTTTTGTGAGAGAGGGTCCAGATCAATCACCAACTCACCATATGAAACTGGACAAGATCTTCCAGTGAAGCATGGTCCTTTTGGTCTTGGCCAAAGAAACTATACATGCTACCGGATGCATCTATCAAGAAATGTTTCGCCCTTTCCTTGTCCCGATACGAGAGGGCGTATCCCCAGATACGATTGCTGACTCTTATTAGAAAGTGACCTTCACTCCGTGGGTAGAGGAGATATTCTGCTTGCTGTCGTGTGATGATTCCTAGAGTGATCCAAACATTTAAATTATCAGTAACGTGGTAGGTGTCATAGATATCAATTAGGCTAATCAAAGGTCTAATGCTCATCTTGAATGAGACCTCTGTATACAAAATGATGTTCCTATGGTTCCATGACATTTGCTCCAACGACAATTGCTCAGCTATAAATTCAACCCTGGATTTAACACTATATCCTACCCTAACCCTTAAACATCATTACAATTTGTTACTTTTCACAGGCTTTGCCTGCAAAAAAGGCATCCAAGCATATGCATTGCAACAATGTCAATCATTTACTATGACGCATAAATTCGGAATCTGTTCCTCACTACCAATATACGTCTTTTCTAAACAATTTACCATGCTCATATAATAATTTGATCATCAGACATATGAATATTGCTTGTAATGGTCAAAATATCCATGTGACATATTACTATTTATCATTTTGCAATCCCTATTCAAAGCATTTTACAAGTGAAAGTAAATTTATGAGAAATATTTCAAACCATGGCATACTGGAACTAAGTATTAAAACCTAGTGCAAAGACTAGGGGTGTCACATAATTCATATTAAAAAAATAGGTTAGATATTTGCCTACTGGAACCAGGTGATCCCCACGCAAAGCCTAAGGGAATCAAGGGGAGTGTTTTATAAAAGAATTTGTCAGATGCTTTATCCGACAAGTCCTGTTTTATCCGACTATTACCATAGTAATGGTGCTTCTCAGCCAATCAAAATCAATGAAAATTGTTACAACTGACAACTTGTCCGACAAATATTGATGACACGCTCCCCTGAAGCCGACAGATTAACCCATTCATACACGAACCCAGGTGATCCCAGCACAAATCCTCAGTGGTCAATGGGTTAACTTATCCTTATCTTACCATGAAACCAAGGAGCGATCTCTTGGCTGTTCTTGAGAAGTCCTGCCTGTCTTAGACATTCTTCTTTCTGGAACCACTCCACTAAAGATTTGTGGCCGGTGGGCTTGGGGGGTCTTGGCGCTTGTTTCTTCCTGGAAAATATAATAGAAAGAACCAAGTATTTAGAAATAAGTTTCTTATGGAGACATTCCTGTTTTCAATTAGCACAAAAAACACATGGTTTTCAGTGCAAGATCTAGAAGGTGGACTATAAAATTTGTTTTAAAAAAATGTATAATTGTAGAGTTTATTGCACCTTGGAGATAATAAAGGACACTGCCAGGAGAACAATAATCGTTTTAGAGGCATCTCTAATGGACCTGCTGGAACAATAATAAGTTTTGAAAATGTCTCCTATAATATTATATTAAACTCAAGGGCCCGTATTCTGATAGCAGGTTTAACTTAAACTCAGGTTTTAAGTTGTGGTTTAAGTATGGATAGCCAATTGTTACATAAATCACTGACAGTAGAGATATCACACTTCAGCTCATTTGGCTCTCAAATCATTAATAATTGTCTAGGAAGTATAAATAGATGATTGTCTTCACCATCGATGAATCAGGAAAGAGCACAGTAAACATAAGAAACATACAACTTGATCAAAGTTTTGTTACTTTTGGCTTCCCATGCTTAAACCACAACTTTGAACCTGAGTTTAAGTTAAACCTGCTATCAGAATACGGGCCAAGGCTTTCAGTGTTTAATTTGAAGCAGGAATAAAAACAAAAATGTAAACATACTTATACATTTTGGCTATATCCTATAAAACATTCACTTTGAAGAAAATAAAGGACATGGCTCGAGGATCAACCCTCTTGTTAGAGGCATCTCGAAAAGACCATTCAATGGTATGAAATCTTTTATTTTGATTGGCTTTTAAGCACGGTTACCATGGTAGTTACCATTGGATGGCAAATTTACTACTTTACTATTATAGTAACTTTCATGCCAAGTGCCCAGTTTGTACATTCTTAATGGGGATCATATCTGACAAATAATTGACGTATAGCATGATCCTAAAAATACAGGACTGGTATCTCTGTTCCATACCATCCCTTTCATTCTCAAAGGTAGTTTGAGCTTGGGGAATTGATGGTTTTTATACTACAAAACATATTTTCTGAAGAAAATTAAATGTAAGCCTGAATCCAACGCTTGGTATCCTCTGGAAAAAGCGCTATATAAATCCTATTATTATTATTATTATTATTAATAAGTTACATACCTTACAGAGTATCTTATGAGATCATTAGTAATGCAGAATAAATAACTGAAGTAAAGAACGATCATGTAAAATGGGATGATGAGTCAATGTGCATTATACTCTCTTTCTGTTTCGCATGGCACTTGTCTTGAAGGAAGTGATTTTTTTTACCTCAAGTGATTGCTCTGGAGGAACAATGGTCTTGTCTTTTTAGCAAGATCTATTTTGTCTTTTGACTCTTGTCACTGTCAAGATTTATTCTGTAAGATCATTGGTGAAACAAAATAAATGTTTTGAAGTATACAGCAATTTTGTGAAATAGAATTAGTATTCAATGTGCTTGCCTTGAAGGAAGTGATAGTTTCTTTCTACCTCAAGAGATTTCTTTGGAGGGACAATGGTCTTATCTTTGACAAGAGTGACACAAGCCATTTAGTTAGATCATTGGTAAAACAAACAAAATAAATGTTTGAGTATAGATTAATCATGTAAAATAGAAGAAATCAATGTGCTCTAAAACTCTACTCCATCCCTTGGCATGTACCTCAGAGAAAGAGATAGTTTATCCACCTCAGGTGAATATCTCTAAGGGTATAATCATCTTCTCTTTGACAAGATCTATTTTGTGACTAATCATTGACAAGAACAATTATGAAAGATCCCTCATAAATCAAAATAATGATTGAAGCATAGAACAATGGGTTGATTGTTCAATGTGCTTTAAGGTACTTGCCTTGGAGGAAGTGATGGTTTGTCACCCTCAAATGGTTTCTCTGGAGGAACAATCTTCTTGTCTTTGACATCTTGGATGGATACATTGGTCAAGTCTTTGCTCATCCTTGACCTTCTGACCTCCTCCCTGGCTATCCTTGCCCGATGGCTCCTGTTCTTGTCTGCTCTCTTGGATTCTCTTACTGAACATTTAATGGACAATAGATGGGACATGGAAGATTGAGAATGGAGAAGAATTGGGGATAATATGAGGGAAAATGTGATAAAATAACAAAGTGGGGGAAGGATTGGGGAGGGGTAGGGAATCTCTTTTGAGTTAACAATAAATGTATGGTGTAGGCATGAAAAGTGAGTGTTCTAAAAAAACCCAGTAAAATGAGGGGATAAGGACTATTTTAAATTGGGGAAGAAATCATGCAATCTCGTGCATCCTTTCACGAGGTTCCCCACCATTTTATCTGATACATGTAGAATACAAGGTAACTTCTAATGTATTACACAATACAAGCTCTCAACAAGCATTTTGTACAAGGGGAGATGATGCATCTGGACTAAAAGGTGAGCTTAAGAAAGTCTGTATAGCTTTAGTACAAAAAATGTTATATTCTAACCTAATACTTTCTTGAAAGATATCTATCATGGCTTTCTCGGTCCTCAAGAGATTGATTTCCATCTCCTACTATGTAATTCTCCTCTTTCATTTTCAGAATGAACAGAAAACACGATCAATACACATTTAATCTTTCAATCCGAGGGACGTGGGTTTGATTCCAAGCCATGGCATGTTTTCTTTCAGCAAGAAATTTATCCACATTGTGCTGCACTCAACCCAGGTGAGGTAAATGGGTACCGGCAGGAAGTAATTCCTCAAAAAGCTGTGCGCACCAGAATCGGTGGACTAGCTTAGCCGGGGTAATATAGGAGCGCCTTGAGCACCTAGCAAGGTGGATGCTTGCGCTATACAAATCCTATATTATCATCATTATTATTATTATTTATTTATATTCACACTGGACAAAAGTCAACTAACCTTACAAATTAAATTGTTTTCTTTGGTCCACATAAACTTTGATGGCTGCAAAAATTCTCCTTGATAAAATCCACAAGGCAGAAACAACTGTTATCGTAACCGCGAACATTTAAGCACACACACGTGCCTAGACGCGACAGCTTGCCCAGCGTGCCAGCATGATCGCAGTGCAATATCTGTGGTAGCGCTAAGGGTACAAATTCAGAAAAAAATTGGAACAAGGCTGAGAGTTTTCTAAGTACCGCCTATTTGTTCCCTACGCGATTTTTTTCTCTCCAAAATTAGCAGAAATTTGCGATGGGCTAGGCATTTTATCATCAACGTCACTATTCAGTATCGTTATAAATACATGTACCTGTCAAATCCATATCATTACAAATACCTACGTTTCTCCCATAAATCTCATTTTCATTCTTCCTTCCAAGATTTTTTTCTGTACATAAACTTCACAAAGAAAAATATGTGATATATTTACAAGCCAAGCTCTGTTTTAAAATTAATATCAACCACAAACCTGAATATTAATATTGATTTTTCTTGAAATGTTCAAACTTGGTCAACTTTCAGTTTGATCTAATTAACATTTAGTCTAATGAACAGTTGGTCTAAATGTCATTTGGTCTAATGACCAGATGGTCTCAGTAACACTAACAGTAATAGTCTACTTATTACTTTGCACTTTGAAGTGCAAAGTAGCGTTAGACCAAGTGACAACTAGATGAAATGGGTTTAGACTATCTAGACAATTAGACAAAGTGGTAAATGGGCGATTTGAATAAGACCAAATGATCTATTAAAACCCTCTTTACACAAGATGAAGTTCCCTCTACAATGTTGAAATTCAGAATAAAACCTAGGACGCAGTGCCAACTTCTGTTTGATTCCCTCGAAAAATGTGATATTGTCAAGTGCATGCTACTTCCGAGCCATGTCCTTGTGAAGTTCATGTTGTGTTGAAACGGTTCCATGATAGCGTTTGTGTAATAGTAGACAAAATGGTTGTCAATGAGGTAACAAAACATCAGCTCCTGTGACATTTGCTCCAGTCTCAATATCTCTGAGGTCATAGGGTAAGAGATAGGATTGTAATATAGTTTTTGGATCAGAAGAATGTAAACATTAGGAGTAGGGTTTATTTAGTTTTGGAGGTTAGGTTTAATGTTTGGCTCAACATGCAGATTCTCCATTGGAGCAATTGTCGCCGGAGCAAATGTCATGGAACCGTCAATGAACTAGGATTAAACCAAGTAGAATGAGACCGAAAGGTAGGTAGACAAATTGGTTGTATACCAAATGGCAATTTACCGTTACCACTGGACTGCAAAGTTGCACATATAGTAAACTTTCATGCATCAGGGCACTGCCATAGCTAAGATGGAGGGATAAACTGCATTCCTACTCACATTGGACTTCAAACATCTTGTCAGCTTGATATTTCTCCTTCATGCCTGCTTTCCTTTGCTCCTCCCTGATCTTCTTGAGGCTCATGTACAGCTCCTCTCTCCTCACAGCCTCCTCTCTGCTGAGCTGCTCTTCCCGCTCCCTCTGCTCCTTCTCTTTCTGTTCCTGAATAATCAAAGATAAAACATTGGATTCATTCATATTTTTTTGCCCCAATTTTCTCTGCTCAAGTACAAAGAAAAACATTTTTGGTGATATTTTTGGGCTGTCCTTCTGATCCTGTATAAAAAACAAAGAGATTATTTTTGTTTTTCTGGCTCCATCTGACCATTCTCTTACTCCTGTATGAACAAAGAACATTTATGTATAAAATATAAGAAATACTTCCTTGTAATGAGACTAATGAAACACAAATGATTATCAAGCACAGGCTATTATTGCCAAGATAAACTTTATTGTTGAAGTATAACTGAGGAAAAAAAATCACATTGTCAAAATTTGTTTTTCTCTTAAAATATCTGGAGTGGCACTCATGCAACCACTTGCAGATATTACTGGCTAGGAATGTTATCAGCCCTGAAAATTATACATACATCTTCCTCTTGCCCTTGACATCCTTTAGTCACTACCTTCTGTTTGAGACATGACATCACTTGATACATTACTAGTAACTGATCATTAAGGCAACAAGGTCCTTAAAAAGAAGTTTTGAAGTCCAGGTCTTGCATTCCAAAATTTATAGGGCAAGCCACTTTTCTATTGAACATATATTTTTTTCATAAAAAGGGGCACAAATAACATCTGATGCAAATAAGAGGTTTACTGGGGCCAGTAATTAGGGCATCCAAAGCCATAGTATTGGTAGCTTTGAAAGTCTTGTCACCATTAAGACTCTAGCAATTTAATTCCCCCAAAAAAATTATGATTAAACTGGGGAAGTATGGATTTCTTTAAATGATCATACCCTTTCCCTCTTGAGTTGTTCCATCTTCTCCTTCAGTTCTTGCTCCTTCTTCTTCTTCTCTGCCTCCTCCCGGGCCAGCTTCTCCTTCTGGAGACGTAGCTCCTTCAACGAAGCGTATGCCTCCGCTTCTGCTTTCTTTCGTGTCCTCTCCAGCTCTTCTTCTTCCTTCTTCAGTCTTTCCTCTTCCTCCTTCAATTTCTTCTGCTTCTCCTGTTCTTCTTTCTCTTTCTTCTTCATTTCTATTTCTTGTTTTTTCCTGTGGAGAAGGAGTACATTAGGTTTAAAGAGAAACTTTCACTTACATGTAAATAACAATTTTCTTTGATGTCAGAAAAAAAAGCAAAGTGAAAGCTTATATATTGAAATGTACATTAGAAAATTCCATACTTTTTTTAAAAGCATATTTGATCAGACTCTTTATGAAGAGCATTGTCATTTGAAATTTCATTTTTTACCTAGAAACATAGAGCAAGGCAATTAACAGATGAGGAAAGTCATTTTGCACGAAAATGGATACTTTGCAGCCTACTTTTATGAATATTAGACATGCATTACTTTTCAGACACTGATACAGATGTACATGTACATGACAATCAGAAAAGAGCTCTTCTTAAAAAGGTTTTTAATTGCCACAGTCAAACATACATGTATAACATAATAGTATGAAAGAAAACATACAATTATGGAAATTAGGTGTTCTTTTCATAAATTTTAGGCTTTGAAAATGCTAATTGATCACGTGGTAAAAACAAGTCAATGAAAAGCTGTTTGGTACCAAAAAACTAGAATGGAGATGAATAAAGGCCCTTGGCATAAAAATACCACTATGGCAACTTTGCCACGCAGTGGTAACTTGCATGGAATACTTGATTTTGATTGGCTGTTGATCATCGTTACCATTGGATGGCAAAGTTACAATAGTAACTTTCATGCAACAGGACCTTGGTGTTGTTTTGGCTTATACACAGTTTTTAATGAGCTAATGAAAGAACAAACAAAATATTAATCAAACAAAGTAAAATGGAAGCTAAAATGAGGAATTGGTTTAAAAATCTTGAGTTCTGATTGGCTTTTAGAAGTACATACAGTACATGTGTACAGTGAACCCTGTGCCAAATGAAAATTTTGAATTCCAACGAGCATGCAAACAGGCTCTTCTGTCTGCATTGGATAGGGTAGAACAAATGCCACTTCGAGCATGGAGGTAGAATGCTTCAAGCATATGCAAATGAATTCAGTACACCTCTGCTACTCTCTTTCCTTTTTTTAAGCTTCCATCTTCTTTGGTTGATTCTCTTCATTCTTGCATTTTCTCTTTAAAGTACAAGTACAAGTCAACATATTTCAAGCATGTCTTCATTCAGTGCCATTTTTTTATATCCAAATTTGAAACGTGAATTGGTGACATTATGTACAGTAATCTGCATTTATACACATACGGTAAAAGACCAAAAAAATATCTTCATGCAATGATAAGTGAAAAATGTCATGCAAATGTTTGCAAAGTTGTAGCAAGGAGCTTCCAACAGCTCCTTGGTTCTAGAAACAAAACATGAATGCTTCATGAGCCAACAAAGTAAATGCAAAACAAATGACTGGTGATTTCTTGCTAAAATGTGTGAAGTCTGTGGTATGTCAGTCAGTAGAGAATAAATGTTGGTTTGGTACCATGCATACAAATAAACAATCACCTAGAATACAGAAATATATTTGTTTTAATATAGAAATAATCAAATATCAGCAATTCATTTCATGAAATCGGTTCTACAAACATGCATATTGCCTTTTACACATACTTTCCAAATGAGTTTATGTATAAAGGCAGAGATTGCACAAGTCACAGGGGGGGGGGGGTTAACCAATATTGTTTATAATGACTTGGGGCAAGAATCTATAATCTGGAACCAATGCTTTCTTTAAACAATAACATGAGCACTTGGGTTTTGGTATCTAGTGAGCATCTTATCAATTCAGAGAACATGAATTGTAGAAGTGGATAAAAATATTCATTGATTTAAAACAGATTTTTTTTTTCAGAATCAGTTTCCGAAACACATACATGCAAGCTTAAAAAAGGATTGCACATAAGCATAGCATACACCGCAGAAAAGGGGACCGTTTCATGAAAGTCGTCAGCACTGACAAGTTGTCTTTCTCCGACAGTTACCATAGTAACAGTCAGAGGCCAGTGCCTTTCAGCCAATCAAAACTAAGGATTTCACTGAAATTGTCAGTACTGACAATTTAGTCAATGCTGACAACTTTCATGAGACACCCACCTGTTCTAATCATACTTGAAAGTGAAGTGTCAGTTTGAACACAGAAAAGAGAACAGTGGGGGAACTTGAATAGATCTACTATATATTTTGGGGGGATTGACGATTCTGTTCTTGCCGCATATAAGATATAAATATTTCAGAAATGTTTCCCATGAACAAGTTGCAATTTATGAAGATTGCAATTGAGAGTGCAACATTTCCTGGCAATTTAGAGTTAGGAAAAAAAAACCTTTACAGCCTACAAATGGAATAAAATAAAAATCATTATTCAATTCTGTTTTGGTTGAAAACACGGTGGATTGATGTCCTTTTTGTGCAAGTCAGTATGGTGATGAGCAAACACAAACAAAATAAAAATACTGGAATGAATACAACAAAGAGGATTATTTCCAGGAATATCATAACCAATCAATGAAAAATGCAAAATAATACATCCATGCATGGAAGATGCAAGGACACTCAAATAGCCTTGCAGTCTAGAATTAGAATGATTTTCATACATGGAATCTTTGCTTTCCTCGTTGTTGTCCTCTGGCTTTACAGGGGTTGTATTTGCCTTTTCAGTGCTGAAAATAAAGCTACAATAATGTAAATAACAATTTGAACTGATATTCTGATACAAGACACTGCTATCAAAGGGGAAGTTTACCCTGATGGTACAAACAGAAAAAAATAGAGAAAAATATTGGTGAATAAATAATAATAAAATTCCGCATTTATATAGCGCTTAATACATCGGAACGACGTCTCTAAGCGCTTTACAGACATATTATTACCCTGGCCATCGGATCCTTGCATGCCCACATACAATGTATGCACCTTCTCCACTCCCTGGGGAGCATTCCAACAAGAGTTCCAAGACTCAATTGCTAGGCATAATACATATAGGCTTTCACATCCTACCGGGTACCCATTTAACACCTGGGTGGAGAGTGGCAAAGTGTGGATTAACGCCTTGCCAAAGGACGCTAGGCCATGGTGGGATTCGAACACACGACCCTCTGATTACAAGGCGAGAGTCAGAACCGCTACACCACGACGCTTCCACATGTATGAAGGGCATGGTTTGATGAAAATACATAAAAAATAACAGAGTTTAATAAGAATTTTAATATTGAATGAGGTCTTCACTATAAAGGCAGATCCATATAAAGACAACCACTTCAGATACTCTTCGTAATTTGATTATGGACATGTAGTCCCGACTCCCTATCTGATAAAACTTTGTAAATTTTAAATAACAAAATTATTAAACTTGTTCAATGGAAAAATCAGATCACTGACAGTAATAGAAAGAAATATGATTTACATTGTGCAGAGGAAATTGGTGTTTATATGTGTAGACTGTGTCCAATTGATAAGCAGACATACTTTTCACTAGTAATTACTGTGAGTGGTGGTCAAAACCATCATGTTTTTAGCATGCAATTCTAGAGCCAATTTCCTCTATTTCCTGTTTATATCATATACAGTATATATGTTAAATATATAACAATCAACAATAATATTTCACAAGTATGCTGGGAAAATTCCCTTTCCTCATTTATCAAAACTACAGTGTGCAATCACTTTTATCAGATTATGACAATATAAAGCAATTTACATGTAGGTTTGGGAAATTAATGTAATTAACAATCTTTCATGGGCTTTTTTTAAGACAAAAAGAATCTTTGATGTGTGCACAATAATATCAGAGATAGAACTCACATAAATCTGCAACACTAATGAACATACAGGTATGCATATTTCACAAAATGTATGGGGAAAAAAGAGCTCATGTCATTGCAGTTTTCTTTTTTTATTAAAGGGTGACATTTTATTTCATGATACCCATTATCAGGTATGTAAATGAGATTCACCATGAAGTTCAGATTACCATTTCTCATCTAAACATGTGTAAAGTGTATGAGAAGCTGCATCAAAACATAATACAATGGAATATTGAGGCTTCATGATGTACTATACATATAGATGTGAATGACAAAAAAAGCTAAACATTTCAAAACTGTTTCTCATGAGGTCTAAAGGGGGGTGATATAAAACATTTGTGAGCAATTTACAGGGTTGACAATACTGAAGAAAAAAGTGGAGAATGACACAAATTCACACAATGTGCATTATATACATGTACATGCAATGGCCCTTTGCAATGGACAACACATGTACATGTACATGTAGGAATGCAGAATTGATAAATGGCCCAATTGCAAAAGTGTAGATGTATATTTCTATAAAAAGAATACATGTATGTGATTCATTTCTGATAAGGATTTTCATCATGATTCATGATCATTACAAAATGAAAGGTAATTAAAAAACATGCTTCTGTTTATAAATAAAGCATAATTTAATGTGATCGTTTTAAGGTTTCATTTAATAGAATGCATGAAAACAGTGTATACCCTACTACAGCCAAAGGTCTACATTTGGGGTTTCTGCAAGAAAGTCCTTAGTGCAATGTATGAAGAGAAATAAGGGATTGAATGTAACTGGGGAAACTGCAAAATGTTCACAGATGTACATGTATGGTGTATGTAAATATGAGCAATGCATTTCCATTTGAGATTGACTGACCTGATCTACTATGCTACATAGAGGACATGTTCAGATATAAACACAATAGAAATGATAAAAATGTGGTAGCATTTTATTTTCGAAAATACTTTAATTCAAATCATACATGTATAAAAGAAAGCTTTGGAGGCTGAATATAGAAAGTTTGTTGCATAAAGTTTTTATCGATAATATCACAATTTGATTTTGGTCCGAAAGATCATTGTAATCCGTTAATGACAAACAATTATACAGATCAGTAATGTACATTATCCATAGACCATAACCAAGTAATCATTGGTATGAAGCTCAATGAGTTATGACTCATTGAAGAAAAATGCCACAATATTGAATTTAATTTTTTTTTGCACCATTAATAATTGGTTCATATCTGAACAGGCCATATCTTACAGAGGTATTCAAGTCTTGGTGTTCAGATTTAGTGCTGGTGTTATGTTTCAGTGTTCAGGTCATACAGATAAGCTTCGCGTTATGTAACAACTACATGACAATACTACAGTCATCACTCTGATTTTTTTCCTCACTTTTTCACAATATCTGACATGTAAAAAATAGTTTGACAAAAGCAGTTCATGCATACATGTATATGCAAAATAATGATCCAAGCTCATCTCAATATTTGCTAACCACACTTTGATTCACTGAAATAAATTATAATATTCTTCAGAATTTATTCACAAATTTTCCTTTTAAGTATCAATTCTCAGGAATCAGTTCCTCAAATATTTCTGCATTGCAGACAAATCTTTTATTTACATTGTATGACATTCAAAGAGGTTCTAATTTTAGTACGTTGTAAAAGTAACAATCTAGTTCCTCTTTATTAAAGATAAAGAG
This sequence comes from Lytechinus pictus, assembly GCF_037042905.1. Taxonomy (NCBI): domain Eukaryota; kingdom Metazoa; phylum Echinodermata; class Echinoidea; order Temnopleuroida; family Toxopneustidae; genus Lytechinus; species Lytechinus pictus. The sequence continues at coordinate 22,548,980 of NC_087262.1, forward strand.
ATTCCCTTTGAGTCATAACATCGAAGGTAATAAAGTATGCATACCGGTAATCTATTCACATACACTGTACATTGTTGTGTTTTTCTAGATAAAATGCACACTGCACATATATTCAGGGCATATTAATATTCATATTATAAGCAAGATATTATTGCTATAAAAATTTGGTAGACTTTTAGAGGAATAACTGTTTGGATTCTCTTTCCAAAACCTATATTTTATTCTGGCTGTAACCATTCTAAACAAACTTTGGCTTTAAAGGGGGTGTCTGAATAAATTCCTAAAATGTACCTTCAAATGGAACACATTGCTTTTGTTTAGCATGCTTTAGACCTGAATTGGTCTTCATATGTTGAATGAAAATTATTCAAGATATTAAATTCATTTATTGTGATAAGACTACTGGTATGTGACAGCCGTTTATTAACCTTTACTATAATTTAAACAAAGGTTGTTGCTCTTTGTTTAATTCGCTCTGGCCAAGTTTCATGGAACCAAATCAGGTCACTCTTCTAAAGGCACATTTCTAAATATATATAACAGCACATTGGGTTCAAATGGCACAAAAAACAATGAATTTCCAATGGTTTATCATAGAGAGACCCAAGTGCATTCAATATGTGTATCTGTCAACGCCAACACTGAAACTTAACACCACAGTGACACCAAACACCAAACTTGATTCCCCTCATGTTTATTGTTTCTTGATATATAATACTTACTGCTCCTGAAGCCTGAGAAATATAATGTAAAAAAGAACAAAAATGAGAGGGTATAATTACTCGTAGAAGTTATTTGAGCTGATGTCTGATGGTAATATTTGACAAACTTTTTTCTATCTGGAATTTTGTTATGAGCTGCGAGGATAGAAAGATATTAAATGTCATGTATGTGTACTTTGTTTGGACTTTCCATGGAGAAACAAATATCTCACTCTATGCTTTGGAATTTTGAATGTGCTTGAAGAGAATAAGGAATTTAGGCCTACATAAAAAACAGTATAGAATTTTAGTGTTTAAGCATGCAGCTATTAAATAGCTCCATGGTTTAAGCTTCACTATCGTACAGTTCAGCATCAAACTTCACTGCTTTAACATTTTTAGCTACAAATGCCCTGTGGTATACAATGCACACATTGCCTATTCCATTTCTGCACTAGGGGAAAACATCTAGGACTCCACTTCATATCAATTTAAAGTTATATCCACAAATAGAAAGTCATGTCTGGCAATGGTTAGGTCTACATTAGCCCATCACCAAAGTGGAAGTTGTGGAAAATAAATTACAGGTCCAAAGTCTATATGAATACACTAAGTATATTAAGAACTGTTTATTATTCCTCTTCTTTAACTTTTATGTCAACTTGATTACAAATTATACTACATAGACATCTCACAAGTGTTTTGTGTGCATATCAGCTTCAAGTGTTACAGTGTATAATGGCAATGTCCTGCATGAACTCATCTGCTACAAGACGACGGTAAATTGCAAATTCATCTATTGCCAACTCGTCCACTCTTTCGTCTATCAACCATTTGGTCCAATAACCATTTGGTCCAATCATCACTTCGTCAAATCACCAGTTCCTCTTTTACCATTTTGTTTCATAACCAGTTGACCTATACAGTGTATTTCATTTTCATTCATTTCACCCAATTAACACTTAGTCTAATTAGAGCAAATGGTATATAGAATAAATGGCTATTGGACCAACTGGTTATTACACAAAATGGTGAGAGGACGAAATGGCAATTAGACCATGTGGATAGTGGAGGAACTGATGGTAGACAAAATGATAGTAGACAAGTTGGCAATTGGACAAATTGGCATTATACCTATTGAAAATAAACCATGTGGACATGTGATCTCTCACCTTGCTTGCCCACTTTATAGGGATTTGTTACAATTTTTGGGACTGGATTTGAATTTATTTTTCAGTTTACACGCCAGTACTTTTATCTACTATTAATATAATAATAATAATAGCTGGATTTATAAAGCACATATAGGGCATTGGTAGAAACTTACATGCACATCCAATTGAAAATCAAGCATCGGTCACAAAATAAATTATAGTGAGCCACTGAAGGAAAGTAGTTGAGTTGTAATTGAACAGAAATCAAATACAAAAAGCGAAGGATTTTGTACTTGATTTTGGGACCAGGGGAATTGAATGTACTCTAGCAATGTGTTTGATATTGTTCTAGCAATGCCCCATTAGTGTCACATGTACAAAAGTAAGTTAAAAAGGGAGCTGCTGCTACATTTATGACTTAATATCTTAATCATTTCACAAAGCATATATACATGTATGTTTCCATTTAATAGATGTAAAGCCTCACAGAGGAAGTAAGGCTTCTGAAGACCTTCATTTGTTGTATCCATTCCTCCTTTTTATTTAAAAGCGAAGGAAGCACCGGAAGTTAACAGTAAACACCATATTACATAATACATCTTTTAAAAGCATACACGGATCAAACAGCCAAACAAGTCATACAGTACATGTATGTTTTAAAATTTTCTCAGTGTCTGGTAACAATGCCCATACATGTATTTTGTGGTTAAATGGGAAGTTTCAGCAGGCTGGAAACTCTGTAGTCTGACGACTCTGACCTGTATTATTTTCTTCACGACAATAGCCAATTCATCATCTGAATAGGCAGACATTTATTTCATAAATCAAGTCTGTTATATTAGGGTTGCAATACAACATGGACAGTATGCAAGGCTCTAAGAGCCACATGTACATATACAGGGATGCTATGGTATTCGTACTACAGAAAGGGCCCCCGTGTGTAAAAAGTCATTCCATATCGCAAAAAATATGTTGAATAAAGAATAACAACTTTTGTCTGAAGAGTGGCATCCTTTGAACATACATATCTCTGTACAATTTTGAAAGGTGACAAGTATAAATAGTGCTGATACTTGCACATTTTCAAGTTTGTGTAATAAATAAAAGTACAGTAGTGTCTCTCAATGTTTCATGTACATAGTATTTCTATCAGTCATTAATGTACTGTAGAAGTCAATCTGCCATTTAATTTCCTGGTTATGGCATTAATTCCATATTACCAGTGGTAAAGTTGTCTAGACATATGTAGGCCCTACACCGGATTTATATACTGCGTACAATGTACTCTGGGAAGTTTCAATAAAAGCAAAACATATCCACATAGTATTGTGTATTTAACATCCAAGTCAAATATGCAATATGAAGTGGGTAAACAGATAAAAGAACTAGATTAAATACTCTCCCTCCAATTTATTTCCTCTTTCTATTCTAATCAATGAATTACCAAGTACCAAGTACCAATTTGTACCAAGAAAAGCCTTCAAAGTTGTACAACAAATTTCCAAAACTTTTAGCAGAGCATCGTACAGAATACTGCACTGTTTTGCACATAGTAGCTGATTTGGGGTCATTTGTAAAAGAGCAAAAAGTTCTGATTAAGGGCAACCTAAAATATCAAACACAAGTTTCAAATGAGTGCTTCCAATTGGTAGAAAATCAGGTTACAATTCAGATATTAGGGTTGCACTATATGTACAGTATCATAAAGGCAATCATTTTTTCCTCGCAATTTCTTGACATTCTCCACCAGGTTGATTCTGGGCCTCCATCTTGGACTAGGTCCCTGTTTCTTTTGTTTGTTTTTATTTCCGTCATAAAAAATGCATAACAATATATACATGTAAATAGATACAAGGAGTAACATATACATACATAATGAAATAAATTCTAAACATTGATTTAAAAAAGAAAAGAGAAATCAATGATTGAAACTTGTTATCAAAGATAGTTAAAAGATAATAAAAAAACACAAGATCAAAATTAAGACAAAAGAAGGTTGGATAACCCATACTCAGCTGCACCAATTATATGTGCGGCTGGTCTTCCATGGGGACCAAATAAAAGAGAGAGAGAGACATAGGGAGAGGAACATGAGAACAGAGAAGAAAAGACAAAAGAGGGAAAGGAAGAAAGAAAAGAAAAGGTAGAAAAAAAAGAAAGAAGGAAAGGAGAAAAAAGAGCTACTCTTCCCATAAACATACGTCACGTGTGTCCTTAACCAGTCTTTGGTGTCATTTACATGTATGGCCAATGATTCTAACTTTCTTTCTACATGCATAACTATCCCTTCCAGTGTAGTTTGTGTTCTACCATGTGCACAAAATATATCTGTCTTCATTGTTTTAAAGATTCTAGTTTCCGCTTTTTTATTAAATTGTCTTTTCCATAATTTCTGAAAACCTGTAAATTCCATTTCAAACTTGATCTAAAATGGAAATTCCATTTTTTTTCCATACATGTAGAAAGTGTACATAGCATAAACATGAATTCCATTCTGCAAATTTATGTAAATTCACAGAATTTTCACATATGAAAAAAACCAAAATGGATTTTTGTTTTGATTTACTGGAACAAGTAAACAGAAAATCACTGTCCCTACCAGATAATCATACTCATCATTCTTCTTTAAATCCACGTTTTGCTTAAACTGTACTTTTCATTGATTATAAACGATGATTTTTACTTTACAAAATGAAGGAAAATGAGTGTGAGTCTCATGTTACCTCTTTTCTTGTGCCTCCTTCTCTGCCAGTGACCTAGCCTTCTCCTTGTTCTCTCGTTCCAGAATATCTTCTATGGTCAGATCATCTTTATGATGCCCCATCACCCACACCCATTCACATCCATCTCGACCCTGAAGCCAAATAACCTTCTTATTGCCTGCAAGAGGGAGAGAAAGAAAAAGATGAACCTACACTGTATGTAGATTGTAGAATTTGTTGTCATTTAAAAAAAATCTCATTTCCATTTTAATCCTTCATTTTTGCGCTTTCTATTTTATCCCCCCTATCTCTCCCATTATTTTTGCCTCCATCCCTCCTTCTTTTCTCCTTCCTCCCCCTCCCCATCTCTCTCCTCATCTTCCACTTTTCTTTCTCTCTCTCCTTTCTCTACCACACATGTCTTTCTTCTCTCCATCTCCCTTCCTTCATTATCCCAGTGTCTCTTACCAATCAAGGCAGTATACCAAAGACAGTATACCAACGAGTAAACTCAGAGCAAATCCAGGCTTACCTCTATGGCCCGAATTCAAAAGTGCTTTTAAAACCATAGTTGCTACAGTTCGCGACCAATATTTCAATTAAATGAATTTGAAATAAACAGTGGCCTCAAACCATAGCAACAAGGATGAATTTAGTGCCCTGAGGTGAAAGCATGAAATCATTATTATACATTTCTAACTTTGAGATAATGGCTTAATTACAATTTTGAATGGGGAAAATTAAGACCTTAGTCAAATTAACTATCATAGAATGATATTGTTGAAATGTTGTACCGAAATTGCTCATTATTGAAAATTTGTCTAGCACCCAAAAATCTATGAAAAAGTGCAGAGTAGATTTACGCAAGAAGCGTTTTTACTTGCAGATTCAAAAGTGTCTCCACTAATGAACAGTTGAAAGATCAAACAAATTATGCTTCACACAGCACTATTACCCAGTTTTACTCTGAAATTATTTACCTTTCTTTGGTACTTTCTTCGGTGGGTCCTTCCTCTCTTTCTCTTCCCTGATCTTGTATCTTCTCACTTGCTCCTCTCTCATCTTGACATAGAGAAGCTCCTTCTGGTGATCAGACAACTCTGCCAGGAGCTCAGGTTCAATGTACATATCCTTCAGTATCTGTTGCAGCATGGTTATTTATAGGTGGGACTATCTATAAAAAAGGAAAAATCCGGGGAAAAATCTGTAAACAAAACAAGAAAGGACATCATAATTTACAGTTTATAATTATGGTTTTAATACAAGCCTTAAATTATGTATAAAAAATGTAAACATGTGGCAAAGATCAAATTTCTGGGGATTTGTCTGCATACCTGTACTACATTTAGTTCAAATTACCATGTAAAATACACTTGTAAACATTACATACAGTACCATTGGTGGGCTGCATGGAAGGATGCATCTACTCAGTGTTGTTTTACAGTAACGGCTGATTAGCTGATTTTTCTCAAACAAGCCAATACATATTTCCTCAGACGATTTGTTGTAAAAGAAATGTTTCTGCAGGTCTCAGAGAAAAACCCATATGTACATGTATGAGGTAGTACTAGTACCTAAACCTATCTACATGTATCCTAAGTTTGATCAGTGCTCTTTGTTTACTTAAAATCTTTTAGGTATGTTGAGAATTCAACCAGTATCTAGGGACTTTGATCAGGGCAAACAAATTATTTTGAAGACTTCCTTTTATTCAGATGATTAATTTGAAATTGTTACATTTATTATATTTTTGGAAGTAATAGAATTTAGTATTCAAGTGTCTCATGTTTGAATTCAGAGGCACAATGAATAGAATATTATTTGGAAGGACCACATAGAAAAATAAATAGTCCTCAGACAATTCAAAATACAAGGCTCTGTCCAAAACCTTGACAGCAAGAGTGACTTCATTTTCAAAATATACAAAACACAATCTGACGATCATTTCTTTTTTCTTTCATAATATTGACTAGGATTAATAAATAAATCCTTAAATGGGAGCTTCTAGGAAAATACCTAAATATTAATCCTGTGATTGTTACTAGTAATGTTCATTGATGGTATCAAACCAACTGAACCGTTTTTATTTTGAATATAGCATCATAAAATAGTTTTTAATCAAGGGGCCTCATTTGCCCCATTTTGATGAGGCAAATACACTGTACTGGTAAGGCACCCTGACAATAATGTTTAATGCTTTAATACTAATATGCAAATGAGATTGATTTGTTCTTATATTTCTATTGGATAACGTAGGTCTACTGTAGACCTAGTATTAGACACCTACTCATGTTTCTACTGCTGCATTAAAGGTAAATGCTAGTTTTGGTAACGATATAAAAATGAGTTCGTACAGAATCCAATGAAATGACCACCAAAGTGTCTGTTTGTATAAATAAAACGCATGTGCCAAAGGATTCTGGAAGAAATTGTGTAATTGCTGAGAAATCAGCAAATAAGCACAGGATTCGGGTAGAGCGTCGGGCCCGACGCTCAAAGCAATAATTATACACTGTCCCACGTGCGCTTATCTGTGTTGGGGAAGTTCAGTCTGAACATTTTTCAGCGTAGATTTCAAGATTTCACAAAGTTCAGTTTATGTAACTGTACCAGATCTAGATCCTCGATGATATACTGATAATTAAGCCTGGTTTTACAGACTTTCTCATGAAATCAGTGTTTACTGCAACTACTGGAATTTCTCTTTAAAAAGATGTGATTAGAATTATGAAAAAGGGGGCCTTATTTACCCACACTCTCCCCTAATTCTATGTACTATCATTCACAATATTCTGCATGATATAAGATTTTTAACTGAGTAAACAATTTTTAACAATTAGCCAAGGGAATTGCTGTGTGCACAGGCCAGTCAAATAAAAGGGGGTGATCAAAACTCTACATTAACAGGAACTTTTTAAAGAAAGAAAATAATACAGTTTTTTGCTTAAAATCATATAGTTGATTTCTCTTAAAATTTTACATTACATGGCCAAGGAAGGCATTCCTGAAATCTGGGTTGCATGAAGTGAGGTGTTCATAAAATTTGTTAAAAGATAAATAGGTTGTAAAATGCAAAATTTTCACATTTTCACAAGTAGTCAGAACATTGGGAGGATTTCAGTACTTTGCGATAAGTTTTATCACAATGTTGACAAATTATTTACTTTTATGAAAAACCAAACAGAACCCACTCATTCAATGAACAAGGTTATGATATAACCTTGTTCTCAGTTATATCTCCATGTGTGGCAAAATAAGGATAGCAATGTTTGGCTTATTTTCTCTTTTTCTTTGGGACAAATGCTTGATTTTTTTACACTGACAGTTTCCATTACACCTATTTGTCATACAACTTGGCCCTTAAGTAAATTTGATTCTTTAAATTATTTTTTTCTTAATTAAAAATAGAGATAAAAAAATGAAAAGTTTCTTGCCATATTATTTTCCACCAATAGAGGGCGTACACAAAAATATGCCCAAAATTCAAGTTTTTTAGCGCTCTAGTGAATACAAAAAATTGTTCCCAAGTTACTTATGAAAAATAAATTGCAACTGTATAGAAATTAGTAATTTTGGTGACAAAAGTGATATTTTAATGATTTTTAAAGTGTGTGCTCTGTACAGCATTGGCATGCCATAGTCTTACCTGTAGATTCCCCACAGGCAGGGTGGTTGCAGTGAACAAGTGACAGGACCCTGGTTTACAGGTCCACCTACTTGCTAACAATTGAGTTTTCCCTTAAGTTGGTTTTTTATACAAACATTTTCTATCAAGTTCACATTTCCAACCCCCCAAAAAAATATTGATTAAAATCAATAAGGTCAGGAAAATTCAAACAAACATAATGCTCAAATTTTCATCAAAATCAGATGTACAATAAGACCACTTGTTCACTGCAACCATCCTGCCTGTGGAGAATCTACAGGTAGGACTATATGGTATGCCAATGCTGTACACAGCACACACTTTAAAAAATCATTAAAATGTCACTTTTGTGACCAAAATTACTCATTTCCATACAGTTGCAATTTATTTTTCAGTAGTAACCAGGAAATAATTTTGTATTCACCTCAGCGCTCAAAAACTTGAATTTTGGGCATATTTTTGTGTACGCCTTCCATTGGTGGAAAGTAATATGGTAAGAAAATTTTCATTTTTCAATCTCTATTTTTAATTAAGAAAAAAATAATTCAAAGAATCAAATTTACTTAAGAGCCAAGTTATATGATGAATAGCTGTAATAAAGGAAACAGACAGTGTAAAAAATCAAGCATTTGTCCAAAAGAAAAAGAGAAAATAAGCCAAACATTGCTACCCATATTTTGCAACAGTCATGGAGATGTAACTGAGAACAAGGTTATAATATATCATAACCTTGTTCATTGAATGAGTGAAGAAGACAAAGTTTTGCTTTTTTCACATAACAGATACATGTATATAAAGAACTTAGCAGTTATTAATTATATGTAGAAATGGTGACAAAATGATATGTGAAAAAAATGTATAGATCTATTACAAATTTACAATTAAAATCAAGTACCATAAATAAAGAGAAGGGGAGAGGAAATGAGCACATTTAAAAGGATAACAAAATTAGTGCAATGAGAAAGAGCAGTGACAGTTTAATCATAATAATGTTCATGAAAACATGTCCATTCTAATGGACACTTCACCTTAACATTCAAATCATATCAATGATCATGTTCAAATTTAAAGTAAGAACTATGAATTGCTTCTACCAAAACATCAACACCACATCAACAGACAACTAGACCGATGTCAACACCCTACCACTGCACTGCTCAGACCAGTCCAACTCAGCGTGCTCTCACATGTGCCTCCCCCGGAAGTCTCGGGTACGGTGTTTCGAAATCGCGCTAAGCTCCCAAGCAATCCAGTAAACAGCGACTCCCGTCAACATTGAATCAAAACAACACCCAAAGAAACACGCTCAATTAATTAACATTCCGGAAATCCAACTTATAATCACCTATTTATAATATTTCCAAGAATGAAGTCGTCGTGTTCAGCATCATCCGTTGAAATTGCTGTGTAATTTACGATGAGTAATGACCTTCTAATTCATAGACAGCCCAGAAAGAAAATGACCTCAATATTATTTCAATGCACTTCCGCATTTTTGTTTTTCAATAGCTTATAGAGAGGGGTCCGCTCCCGCGCCACCGGAGGTGCTAGCTAGGGAAGGGGGGAGGGCTTGGGGATGATCATTCTGAGATAGAATAAGGATGTTGGATGTCATCACCCAGTGATAGAGAAGATGGATTGATATAGCTGTGAGGTTATTTTATTTAACAAAACAAAGAGCCTTTTTTATTAGATTTTGATTTATTTGACCGTCCATCACTATGGAGGAGAGAGGACACGAGAGAGACAGAGAAATAATATATGAAGAAACTCTCCTTGACCCACCATCATGTGTACTCTAAGTCTCTAACAGCAAATCTTGAAGTAAAAATATTAGCTTAAAATAATTTATGGACCAATTTTTAAAAGCCTCTACCTCTTCAGAATATTTTACTCTACAGTGCTGCGAAGTATGACGAATGTGACCTCGAGTTTGATTAAATCGGATAGTGGTGTAGAACTTTTCTTTATCAACAAACACTGACGCATTTTTTTCTGTTTTTAAAAGCACATTTGCTCCAACAAAAGTGTTGATAGTTTAAAAACAGGCACATGATGAACCCCCACTTTTTAATCTTCAGTATACCTTTCTCTACAACCATGCAAAATTTTGTGAAAATGACATGGGTTTTGAACTTTGGATAAAGTGCAGCATTTTTACTTCTTACCTCTATATAAACATATAATTTCAATAGGGGGTACATGTAGGACCTGGTTATCAGGAAATTGTGTTGTTACTCTCTCCAGGCGGATTTTTTAAGAGTGATATTCTTAAAATTTAGAGACTTTGAACGTAAATAAAAAAATAAAAAAATAAAAAAATAAAAATAAAAAAGGTACATGACGGGAGATTTGGTTTTAATGTCAATGCCACAATACGGGGGAACATAGTGACCAGGGAGAAATTTTTTGAAATTAAATCTTGCATTTGGAACACTTTATAAACAAAATTAATGTACATCTCAACATTATCGTTAAATTGATGAATGGAATACTCAACATGCATATAGGCTGCATAAAGAATACGACCCAATGAATACTGCCTAGTATTGTACAGAATAGAGTCAAATAATTCAAACATGTTGCTTCTATCATGGGGCGTGAGCAGGGGGTGATCGCCATGATGAAACTATTGGGAATGCGGCAAACATATAATTTTATCGATTTGCCCCGCCCAATGATTTCTGTATCCATTGCAAAAATGTGTTTGAAAAAAAAAACATTAGAAAGCGCTATAAAACCATCAAACATACTTGACATAAAATACTATTAAACATACAAAATTGAATAATCTTTTCGGCGTGCTTCACATGCAAAATTCTCCATGTCTGCAACAAACATATTTTTCGATTTCATAAATCTTATAGGGCCTTCTAATTTTGATGGTTGCATTGATCAGCTCTTTGAATGTTTTTTCTTTTAGTGCAATCTTCAATTTCATTTTGATTTGCATAAAAGTAATCAATTGCAATAAGTGCATTTTTCATTATCATACATAAATAATTGAGCATTTTCACCACTGACCTATGCCCCTATGTAACTGTGCCTTTTGTTCATATTCATAAATTACGAAAATAATTGTGTTGGTTGGTTGGTTGAGTTTAGTGTAAAGGTGGCGCTATCCATCGATATCCGATGATTTCCGCCAGGCTAAGCGAGAGGGATTCCACCCTCCCCTGTACAGCTCTAGTCATTCGATTTTGCTATTAATTGCACTGTGTGTGAGATATATATTCACCGAGGAAAGGCGTTATGGAATATTCAAATCTTATGAGTATTTTGTTTAAACATCATTTGTTAGATTGAACAGTTGGTACTCGTGCTTGTGTTTCCTTTCATGGATGTGGGTGTTAGTTTATTGGTTTTAATAATGTGTCTTTCAAAAGCATTTATAAGCGCTCCTTACTCCATATCTTCGGTTTATTAAAAAACCGAGTAAAATATAGAAACAGAAGTAGAAAGAAAACTTGTATCTATATGGAATTCCCAATAGAATCTCCAGATATAAATGTTATGTTGTCTTTTTTTTTTTTAATTCTCTTTTTTTTCCTCCCTATTTACATATATATACATTATAATGCGACATACTACTACAAAATCGCCTAAAAATAAGCCTGAATATATACACACAACAACAAAATAGTAACCAGCCTCATATATAGGCATTCACATGTATTAGTACATGCACATATATGTATGTTCATATATTCTCTACAGTTGGTTATAGTTTTCCGCTGCCTTTTATAGGCTAAAATGGCCGGAAAATTTTCTTCTTTGGCGAATAATGTCTTTAGGTTCGGGTTCGTAACTTTCAATTTGCGATAAAGTCGATCCCTTTGTCTGGCATATAAAGGACAAAATAACATGAAATGCTCAATGGTTTCATGTGTTTGACAATTATTACAAAGTCCTGTATCGTGTTTTTTCATTATATAATTATAATAATTTAATCTGCATTTACCAAGACGGAATTGATGCAATATTCGTTCATCTTTCCTGCAAAAACCTTTTATAATACATTTATATTTCACCTCTGGTTGACTGGTTGTATGTTAAAAAGGTGCCTGCCTTTTTCCGTGTTTTGCCATGAACTCTGCCATTCATTTTTATAAAAATCTCACCTTTCACTCAAGTATTCTTGTTTATTTTTGTTAATGTAAACATCAATGACAAAATGTTATTTTTTGAAGCCGCATGTTTTGCTAAAGCGTCTGCTGTGTACGTACATGGGTTTGACTTATTGATTATTGATTGATTATTGATTCTCTTTCTCTCTTTCTTTTTTTTTTTGCAATTGGACGTTTCGGCGATACGCGATATACAATCGAGATAACGCAAAAAAAACGCGTACAAAATACAATTTCGGGTACCGGTACTCGCTGAACTTAATTCCAAAGTCGTTTTTTGTGTAAAAGATAAACAATGCCCAGAGAAAGCCGGTAAGAAAAATTCACTCTTAAAACATATTAAATAATGATTTAATTTTGTCCATCAATATTTGTCAAAATGTTGAGAGCAAGACATCCACTGTCGTTAGGAAGTCCCGATTTCACTGCTGAATACTTGAACAGGCTTCGGTCCCACATACCGTATTTAATGTCACGTTTTGGGTCATGTGGGTCGCCTAATCGGCGCCAATGCACTTACGACCCGGCTGACTATGAGCAGTGGCGTAACAGGCGGGGGGGAAAGCTGCCCCCCCTGGCGGAGCTCACCGGGAAAATTAAAAAAACGGGAAAAAGACAAAAAAGGGGGAGGGAAGGGAAAGGGAAAGGAAAGAAAAAAGGGGAAAGGAAAACCGAAAAGGGAAAAGAAAACTAAGTAAGAAAAAACATAAAAAAGGGAAAACGGAAAGATAACGGGAAAAGCCAAAAGGAAGGAAAAAAGAACAAGTGAGAAAGAACAATTCGCCCCGATATACAAATACATTAGCATGATTAGTAAGACAGGGAAATAAATTAAAGATGACAAAAAGGCAAACAAAAGCGGGAAATAAAGGCAGAATGGAATTAGGCCTAGCCAAAATCTAAATTGGAAAATAAAGAATAGGGACAAGATTAGCCAGGCGGCTTCTACTTCTAGAGAGTAAAAATCATTTACTAACGTAAGGTTAGGCCTACTCTCAATCTCATACGAAGCCAGGCCTTCTATCTCATAGACCCACACAGAGCCAGCCAAAACCTGAAACTTTCACCCCCGAGATTTCTACTTTCCTTCTAAAAGATCTAGCTCTAATTCTAAATCATGTACATGGGATAAAACTTCATTTCCGACATTTCTACGCTCTCGTTGTTATTTTTAAAACCAGAATTCATCCAAAAAATGAAAAAATATTGTGAAAAGACGGAAGAGACTTGCCTGATGTTTACGCCGCCATCTTGTTTCTTATTGTACTTTCCCAACGTTATGCGACGCTCGCGTTGTTGAAAAAAAAATTCTCATTTTTTTGATGAATTCTTGTTTAAAAATAACAACGAGAGCGCAGAAATGTCGGAAATGAAGTTTTATCCCATGTACATGATTTAGGGCTAGATCTTTTAGAAGGAAAGTAGGAATCTTGGGGGTGAAAGTTTCAGGTTTTGGGGTCCTTCGTGTAGGTGAATGAGAAGGAAGACCTGGCTTCATTGAGAGTAAGCCTACGTTAGTAAATGATTTTTACTCTCTAGAAGCCTCCTGGCTACCCTCGCCTCGCTAATTTATGTACTTGAAAAGATCGATGACCAAAAAAAATCTTGTAAGGGGGTAACCCAGGGAGCTCCGGCCTGCGAAGCGGGATGGAGCTCCCTGGGTTAGTAAGGGGGAAGTTTTTTCCGCCAGAAATATCACCGCCGAGATCGCACATGATTGATCTATTGCAAGATGCACTCTACAGGGTACCTCGAGCGATGTTCGTGCAGGCTCCACTCCACTTCACTACCGCTACACTACGCTCCACCTACCCGTACATCGAGACGGTGAACCAGTTGGGATATACCGAGTCACATAGGTGGGATGGAAATCATGTTTATCGTAAAAATTAAAGAAAAAAAATATAACCAGAAAGATGAATAACTTAATATCTTACTTAGACAGGAATAACCGACGTTTCTGGGGATTTATTCAACGATTTCTGACATTTTACTATCATTTCCCATTCACCGACGGTAGTGTGTTAGTGTGAGCTTGTGTTATCACATCCTCCCTTTTGCCGATTAACTGTCCACACTTCGATATGCTTTTTTACATTGAATTTACACTCTAAGGATTTATAAACTACAATATATCAATCTTTCATACATGTATATAATCAATGAATAACTGTCAACGAAATAGATTAAAAGGTATGAAAATGGAACTTTACCGATGTTTACTTGCGACTTGGACACCAGAATCACTCCCAAAATGGCAGCCAAAATATGAGATATATACAAACGAACAGAGAGTGCATCAACAATTTACGAATGTGATATCGATATTGCTTTCGATATTGATTATTATGCGATCTGCTCCACATGCGAGCTAAACCGCTACGATCACAGGTAGCAGACGACATTTGATATATCGAGACATTAACAAGTTAGTAACGATAATGACGTCATTCAAGATGGCAACTTGCAAGAAAAACCGTCAGCTCAGGTGAAAATGTCTTAGATGAAAGATTTCTCGATCATCCAGAGGATTTTTATCAATAACTCCAGTCCAAGGTACGCAATTACTTAAAGTGATTTATATTTCCCCGATAATGGAAACCATGAAACTGCGATCGGTCGCAGGTCAAACCGATCGCGATCGCATGCGATGTTTTGAAATCGGCCGTGAATAATACGTGTGAGGAAAAAGATACTGGCCCAAAATCACCAATTTTGAGGATAACTGGAGGATGGAAACGGAGTGAAGTACGGGTATAGAGTAAGATATTAAGTTATTCATCTTTCTGGTTATATTTTTTTTCTTTAAGTTTTACGATAAACATGATTTCCATCCCACCTTTGTGACTCGGTATATCCAAACTGGTTCACCGTCTCGATGTTCGGGTAGGTGGAGCGTAGTGTAGCGGTAGTGAAGTGGAGTGGAGCCTGCACGAACATCGCTCGAGGTATCTACAGGGGTACAATCACAGAGAGGGAAATAGAGTATTCTTCTGCCCCGCATAGAACTAGACTTGAACGTTAGCAATACAGGGATTGCTTTACAAATTTGAATAGCATTTTTGGTCATAAGAGAAAAGCTCTCAACTAAGTAATGTACAGTCCTTTGTAAAAATATGCTATACAAAGACTTTATGCATAGCAGTCTTTCAAAAATGTGGAGCAAATTGCGATGCGATACCAGGAAAATTAATCCCTGCGATATGCCGCGATGTTGGCTTCAATGCATTATTAACATAACAAGAGAACCAACGTGCCTATACAAATTTTGTGCACATCCACGAGAGCGCTTGTGCGCTTGGTTGGTTGGTTTTAGAGATGATGGCGCTATCCCATCGATATCAATGGAATAGCGGCTATGGCCATGCCTATCTTAGTCAGACATTGCTTCACTGCCTTAGCTTTGCCATAATTATTTTGATATGAACTGAAGTTAGTGACCAAAATTATGCGAACATGCGGCGGACAAATGGATGTGCTGCTGGAGGCATATCTTTTGGTCACTAACTTCAGCTTCCAGACAAAACTACGGCAAAGGCCGAAGTCAATCATGCCAAGTGAAGCGATGTCTGAATGAAAATTATTTGACAATGACGTCAAGAGCTAGCCAAAATACAGCTGTTCCTGATCGGGATATTCTAGAAAGCGATTTGCATTTTGATCTTGAATTGTGATTAAGGGAGACTTGCTATGACATTTTCAAATTTTCTAGAAATTGGCCGACTGCATAAGCGCCCACTAGATCTAATCAGTGTAAATAAAAATAGACTTTCTTAGCTGGAAAATATTTTTCTTTGCTCATTTCAGCAAACTGATTTTAAATAAATATTTCATCTGCGGTCATCCGAACCGTCGTATCACACATACGACGGTGCATACCCATTTCAGAGAAAATCAACTTCAAAGTTTACTATAATTTTCAGACTTAGTTCCCCAGCCTTACAACATATTCATTGCTAGAAAAATGCATGGTTGGAAAGACCAAGACAATTGCTTGACATTGGTATCCTTATTTTTACACAAAACTAAGGATTGGAGAAAATATCGCAAAAGAGCTACATGCTTGTAATTTCTGTTTTAGCGGCTCAGATTTTCCCTGTATAAAAACGCCATAGGGAAAAAGCAATACCTTTTGACTGACCGCGATTTCAATGCGCGTGATCAGTCAAAATGTATCGCTTTTCACGTGCAGAGTCAATGCAGTGCCAGTGGTGATACGACGGTTTGGCTGACCGCACGTATTAAAATAGCGGTCAGTCAAAACGTCGTATCGCTATGCTACAGTACACGTTTTCAATTGGATTTGCACATTTTATTACAAATTTGTATGGCATCACCATGAAAATCCCCTCATATCTCAAAAACTAAAATAAATTGCTGCAAAGAAATTTAGTTATGAATAGAATAGGACTTGTACTTTCATTTTCTGCAAAAATCTCAAAATCAATACAACGGTTCGGATGAATGCCGCCGATTTGTTCTCCGATATCTAAAGTAATTGATCTCCTGTAGTTTAGCCACATCAGACAAGTCAGTTGTCATATCTCTCAGTCTCTTTTTTACGTATTGCTGTCGTTCAAACTTTATTTATATTTTGGTTTGAACTTAACCTCTATGAAAACAATGTTTCTCAATTTAAATGACGTTTAATGAAATGCTATTATCTTTCTTGCAGGCAATATCGCAAGAGGTCACAATCCAAATCCCCCGAAGCTGATGATGACAGCTCCAAGAAGAAACGATCTCCAGAGAGATCAAAGGATAAGGACAAGGAGAAAGAAAGGAGGAGGTCACGTTCCAGGTCTAAGAGCAAAGAAAGGTCACGAAAGTCGCGCAGCAGAGAGAGAGATCGTAGGTCTCGCAGCAAAGAGAGGGAGCGTAGATCGCGCAGCAGAGAGAGAGAACGTGATAGGTCGAGAAGGTCAAGATCCAGAGAAAGAGAAAGAGACAGAAGAAGGTATGAATCCACCTGACATTTGCTCAGTACTGCAAAAAAGTACTCCTGGGGCCCGTTTCGTAAAGCACTTGCAACTGTTGTAACTTTGCCATCATGGCAACTACATGTACCATGGTAATCTTGATTTTGATTGGCTGCTGAGCCCTGTTGCCATGGTAGTTGCCATTATGGCAAAGTTTCAACAGGTGCATGTCCTTTATGAAACGGGTCCCTGATCCTTTCTTTGTTATTAGCCAGAAGACTTATGGTTATTGTTAGGATTATGATTGGGTTGTTGGTACAGAATTGTGTGTGGAATAGGATTGGGGTTCAGGTTAAGATTTATAATTGGTCTGATGTTCCTATTTTATCAAAGGAGCAATTTCCTGACTCAGCAAAGTGTGATTTTCTGTGCAGACTAACACTGCTTCTTGGGATAAAGCAAGAGGGTTATCAATATCTTTGTCATATATTGAGATTACAAGAACATGTTTTTTTTTAATTTTTCGAAATCAAATATAAATTAGTTCAGGAGGTGTTTATGATGTATGCAATTGGTCTTTTGTTCCTATTTCATCATCTGAGCGTTTGATAACAGAGCAATAAATATAATAATTGTTAACAAAAGTGATTCTCTTGGCCGAACAAGGTTGCATCTTTGGAATAGAGAGCTACAATGCAGAGATATAGGGTTCTGTAATATGCTTTTCTCATATTATATTGATGGAATAAGAACAATTACTCCCATATTTTTTAATTGGTTAGTAAATGGTTGTTTCATGATATGTAGTGCAGAGATGCCAACCGTTACGTGTTTGCCGTATTTGTTACGTTTTTTCACCCAAAATACGGCGTTACTTTTTTTCTTTGTAAAATACGTTTTCTTAAAATTTCGATCGTGTACAATATGCATTGTGTTTACTCTAGCTGGGTGTTTAAGGTGAGTGTGCATTACAATACATGTAGGTAGTGCGGTAATGAATTACGCATAAAAATCCCCAATGTGGTGGTGCTTTGTGCAGGGCATAAATTAAGGTATACCATAAAATTAATCGATGGCCAGGCCGTCGATGCCCCTATAACTGGCCGTGATGCCTTTACAAAAAGTGATCAATTCACAGCCAAAAAGGCCGTGCCCTTTTTTTCTACCTGGCCGACGTGCCCTTTTTCAAAACTGGTCATGCCCTTTCTCAGTCAGTGTAAGATTAAAGTTTACAAAGTTCTCCCATATTTCACAAGCAAAAATACAGAAGAGAGAGAGAAAAAAACAAAGTTAAAAACTAACTCTGATCAATTCAAACTGCAAGCCATTTTCCGTGATTTTCTGGGATCTACACACAGACACACACACACACGCAAAGTTAGCATACAGTGTACATGTACCAGCTGCCGCACGTGGCTTGGCCTGCCTGCCTGTGTGGTGTGTGGCAGGCTTGCATGATCGGAGGAGATTTGCAAACTCTGAATCAAAGTGAACAATCTCACATGATTAACAGTTTTTCCAACAAAATAATCACAAAATCGGCAGGACATTTTTATAATTACATATATATGGATCCTCAGATTAATGATTTGGTGATGTAGTCGTAGGAGCAAGTTATCGAGTTTTCATTACTAGATCGGTCTAGTTGTTTCAGCTTTTGTTTTGAGTGAAATCTCGTGTTCGCACCAATAACAAGAAGACAAGACAATGGGAAGAGGGGGGAAGAGAGATGGCGTAATGCCGCGATGTTCATTTTATTAAAGTTTGACAATGTTTCACTTTGAAATTTTATTCGTTTCTAAAACATTTTAGTTTTCTAACAATTTTTAAATATATTATAAAAAAGACAAATATCAGTAAAATTTTTGTTAGATGATTACATTTGTTTTGTTTGCTTGAAGCTTGAATTTTTTTCCTCTTTAATTCTTTCTTCCTTTCTTTATTGCTTTCTTTCGTTCATTTTCTTTCTTTTTTTCTTCATCCTTTCTTCTATCCTTCCTGCTTGCTTTTTTTGTTCTATCTTATTTCAAATCTTTCCTAGCTTTCTTTCCTGATCCTTTCTCTCTCTCTGTTCATTTTTTGTTCTTCCCTTCCTTTTCTTTCCTTTCCTTTTATTTCCTTTCTTCTTTCTTTCCTTATTTTTTTTTTGTGCCCTTCCTCTCCTCTTCTCTTTTCATTCTTTCTGTCATTCCCTCTTTCTTCTTTTCTTTCATTCTTTTCTTGCTTTCACTCTCTTTCGCTTCATTCTTTCCTTCCTTTTCTTTTCCTTTCCCTTATTCTTTCTTATCTTCCTTCCTGATTTTTTCTCTTTCTTTTTCTTTTTCCATTCCTTCTTTCTCCATCTTATCTTTTCTAAATTCCCTTTTCTATTCCATCTATATTTATTTCTTATTATTTCCTAGCTTTCCTTCCTTTTTTCTGTGTTCATTTATTTTCTTCATTCTTTCCTTCTTTACATGTCCCTCATTGTTTTTTTTCTTTCTTTCTTTCTCTTACTTTCCTTCCTTTTTTTGTAATTTTATTTTTTCTTTCATTCTTTCATTTCTTAAAATTGTCTTTGCATCCTTTTCCCTTCCTCTCCCTTTCCTTTTCTTTCTCTCCTATTATTTTCTTTCTTTTTTATTCTTTCCTTCCTCTCTTTCATCCTTTATTTCATTCTTTTTCCTTTTTGCTATTCCCTTTTGCTATTCCCTTCCTTCCTTTCTCCCTCCCTTTCTGTTTTCTTCTTTCTTTTTCTCAAGGAATGAAAGAAAAAAATTATTTCCTTCATTCCTTCATTCATCCTCCATGTTTTTTCTTTTCCTTTTTTCGTTCAAACATTCATTCATCATCCCTTCCTTTCTTTTTCTTTCCTTTTTTTTGTTTTATTTATTTCAAAGAATGAAGAAAACCTTTCTTCTTTCCTTTATTATTTCTTTAATTCATTTTTTCTTTCTTCTTTTATAATTATTTTCAGTGATTCCCTTTTTTATTTTGTGGTACGGTTCGGTCGTTTTGCTTCGTTATATTTTACAAAATACTTTAAAAAAAATCAAAATACTGTTTTTTTCCTCTCAGAATACTGTTTTTGCTTTTTGGAGGTTGGCATCTCTGGTAGTGACAATTGCCCTTTGAAAAATCTGGATTTAATTTAAAACCGGGCTTAAAACTTTACCCTTATCTGATCCTCACATTATTTAAATCCCCAATTTTACTGTTTCCTTCTTCATATATTTTTTTTTCATTTTAGAAAGCTTTAATGGAAATGCAAATTTAGCCAAAACAGATTTCCCATCTCTTGGAAAATTTTTAGTTTTGCATTTTTTTCTATTTCACTAATGTGGAAAATGATCATCCCAAATTCTCTATTGCTTTTACACACTGACTTCTTATATCTGTAATTCCAATAGCCTTTATACAGGGATCACTTAGTTCCAGTAGGCAGAGATTTAATAGTCTTTTATCACATTTCAGAGATAGAAGAAGTCCCCCTCGAAGAGACAGGGATAGAGATCGAGATAGAGACCGCGATAGGGACCGAGACAGGAGATCCAGGCGCTCAAGGAGCAGGGACAGGACCAGGAGACGGAGGTCCAGGTCTCGCACCAGGAGTCCCAAGCGAAACAAGAGAAGTCGGAGCAGGGGTCGGAGGTCACCGTCTGCCGATCGAGCATCTAGGTGGGTTCCTGTCTGGCTTTCCTATCTTTTGAATAGTATACAAATAATGCACGTAAGAGCATGCATGCAGGGCCAAATAATGAATGACGTGCGAGAAGAGCCAATAGATATACCGCACCGAGTTCCGCAGGACCGAGTGCGATATATCCATTTGGCGAGTCGAGCACAGAGTTAATTATTTAGGTCCTCTATGCACAAGAGTGCGTGTATTGTTTGTTCTATACAACCCCCCCTCACCCATGTTACTGAGTTGCCCCCAATGCTATATTTGATCTAAATTCTAGATATTCTAGATAATTCCAGAACTCGCACTATCCTGCACTCTGATGTCAGAGTGCAGGATAAAGCATTTGATATGATGCAGAGTGCAGGATAGTGCATTTTGGATGCAATAGTGCAATTTGCTGAATATCATGTGATCCGACTAGGACCAATCAGATTACAGAACATTCTTGGGAGTTGTATAATTTTGATTACATCATGAAATAGATTATAGTAATACAGTAGGCAAGAATTTTATCTGTTCTATATAATGTTAGTGCCAGGTCGTTTATGCCCATCCAAACTTTTCTTTATTTAAGGTCTGCAATGAATAATAATAATAACGATAATAATGTGGACTTTTAGAGCGTACACACCATCCTAAGGTGCCCATGGTGCTAGCCCAGCAACAGTATTCTTGTTCATAGACATGCTACAAATATGATAAAATCTACAAATTCAACTGGTATCCCATTATAACACTATGCAAAAGTTAAAAATATTTGCTCGTATATACAAGAGCTACAAGGGTTAGCTTTTAACACTCATTCAATAAGTTTCCAAACCCTATCCATTTGTGTCTCAAATTAATAATTATTAGATTCGTATTAATTTATTATAAAAGTTCTTTGTTCCCCCTTTCATTTGATGTATATTTGTGATGGGAATGAAATAAATTTCTTGAATCTGGAATCCTTTAGGTCTCGTTCGAGATCTCCAAACAAGGACAGCAAATCCAGAGGATCATCATCTTCCGCTGTGAAAATGGAAACAGCAGTCAAGGTTGAGGGGAAGGTAGAGACAGAGATGAAGAAGGAAGCGGAAGTAAAGCAAGAGATCAAGATCAAGGAAGAGAAGAAGGATGAGAGTAAGGAGGTCAAGGAAGAGAAAGGATTGGTTTTGGTAAGAAATTGACCTACGTCCTGTAACACAAAGCTTCATGATTTCTCACGAAGCTTTGTACAGTTGATTTGTATACTTGATTGCATTTAATGATCAATGTGATCTCGTGTAAAAATAAGCCCTATAATCAAGCACCAAGCTTTTAGTTAAGTTATGGGGCCCTGGTGATTATAATGATAATGATGTTTGTGATGATAATGATGATGATAACATCAATAAAAACCGCAATAATAATAACAGTGATGATAATACGAGAGATGATGATGATGACAATAACAACGCTGGCGATGATTATGAAAATGATAACTGGGCGTTGTGGTGTGCACCTGTATTCCAAGCTACATGGGGAAGTTAAAAATTTATTGGAGAGGTTCAAGCACTGGTCAATGGTGACGTTAAAGGTCAGTCCTAGATGTGCATGTGATAATCATAATACAATTGATGCACATATGAAAAACTCAATTCCAGATACAGATAAAAGGCATTGTACAAAATGATAATGATAAGTCATTCATGATTATCCTTTGTTTACTTTCTGCACAAACGATAACACAGGAGCAAAGACGACTGGAAGAGGAGATGCAAAAGAGAAGAGAGCGAATCGAGAGATGGAGGATGGAGAGGAAGAAGACTATGGAAGCAGCAGCAGGACCATCCAAGACAGAAGGGGAGGAGGAGAAGGTTGATGCCCCTCCTCAGAAACCAGGCAAGAAGTGGAGTCTGGAGGATGATGCTGATGACGAAGCAGAGGCAGAGGATGTAAGTTCGTAGGTCAATGGGTGATTTCAAGTTCAGTGTTGACCTTTTGGTGTTGGTGTTAGGTCAAATTTTACACGATCATAACACTAAACATTAAATGAAGATGGTCCCAAAAAGTCACTCACTATAGTTGTTGAGATGTCAGTAATGTGATCTGGATCAGTTTTACAAACTCTGAATAAGTTTTGGAGCTAGGGGAAGCCAAATTTCAACACCAACACCAAGGGTGGCACAGGACTTGAAATCACCCAATTGGATTGGACCTCTTTCTTCACTACATTGGGTTGTTTTAAGCAGATAGTAAAAAACATGTTTCTGTCCAAGTACTTTTTGTAAAAAAAAAAAGAAGACAGAGATTTTTCTATATGGCTGTCCTCTTGAGAATTATGTCTTTCCATCCACCCCAAACATAAAATAATGGAGAGGATGTACATATCCATTTTACAAATTTATCAGGATCATAATATAGTAATTTAATAAACTTTTAGTAAACTAAATGGCGTTCCCATGGTTGATATTCCTTATCTTGTATTGCTTATACTGAAATGTATCCTTTCTTGTTTTTTCTTTGCCGAATAAATAATAATAGCAACAACAACAACAATAACAATAATATAAATAGACCAGTGTTACACATGACCTAGATATACAATGCAGTGAGAACATTTTTTATCTTTTTAAAACATACCTGAATAAGAATGTTCTTACAGTATACTATGCCAATTTTGCTTATTACAGAGAAATTACTACTTTTCTGCCAGAATCATTCAGTACATACTAGTTTTTCCTACTTCATGAAACACTTGGATTGTCATTTTGATTTATTATGTCACAATTCATTATATTTTCATTACAACAACTGTGGGTGTTTCACAAAGAAATAAGCCTGAATAATAGTCAAACTTAAGTGGCAATGCGTACATGATATTAAACACCTAATCTCTGAATATGTGGTTATGTGATTAACTTTAGCATGATCTGACCACTGCATGGATGTGTTATATAGCACACGCAACTTTTGATAGAATGGAAGTGTGATTTTTAGTTGGACTTAACTTATTCCGGAACCCCCCCCCTCTATTGTAATGATCACAAAATAAATTGTAAGAGAATCCACTGAAATGACGACCTATGTGTTTTCATGTATCAGTATAAAGCAAGTGCAAATGATCATTAAGAAACACCTCCTAGAGTTTATGATTCTATAATGCACACTTCTATCGGTTATCTTCCAGGAATCTAAAGAAAGTAAGAAGTCACCCCCTGGAAGTCTGGGTAAGGACGACGACGACGAGGAAAAGATGGACGTCGACAAGAAGGAGGATGAGAAGAAGACGGAGGAGGATGACGACGATGACATCGACCCTCTTGATGCTTTCATGATGGGTGTGCAGGCGGAGGTGAAGAAAATTAGCAGTAAGGACAAGAAGACTCCTCCACCGGTTGAGAAGGCAGTAAAAGCCAACAATAATGGAAATGGCACAGGAGAGGTAAGATATAGTTCAGGGATCGTATTTAAGCTAAACTAATTAATGTCGGAGATGTCTTAAAAATCCCAGTTTGCCACTCTATACCAAGGTGTAAATGGTTTTTGACAGGAAACCTTTGTGAGTAATACAGCTTTGTAACCGGGGATAATATCAGAACACAATGACCAATTTTTCAATAGATGTGTACGCAATGTATTCATGTAATATGAAATTATGAATATACAATAGCATTCTTATTATCATCACCATCATTTCAATCATTTCCACCATCACCACCACCACCACCACCACCATCATCATCATCATCATCTTCTTCATCATCATCATCATCATTATCATCATCATTATCGTTGTCTTCATCATCACCATCATCATCATCATCATTAGAATTACTATTACAATTACTAATTTCTCCTTGAAATATTTGTTTTCTTCTTCAGGCCCCTAAGTTCAGCATAGTAACAGGTGTAGTGAAGAAGAAGAGTGTTCCGGTCCCCACACCGGTGGTCACCACACCCAGGAGGAAAGGGGAACTCATGGAGAATGATCAAGATGCCATGGAGGTAGGATGTAAATCAACCTTGTGACTTGTATTCTCAAAGAGGTTTCAAATGTACCATGGTACAAAACCATGATTTGTGCACATAATTATGCTTAATAATAATAATAATAGACAGTTCTTGTATAGCGCATAACACATTATAAATAACGTCTCTATGCGCTTCCAAAGGACTTGGATATTATTACCCTGGCTTTAGCCCCGCAGCCTTTTACAGCGCTGGGGCGTTTCAAGGAATGAATTCCTGCCAGGTACCCATTCACCTCACCTGGGTAGAGTGCAGCACAATGTGGATAAATTTCTTGCTGAAGGAAACTACGCAATGGCTGGGATTTGAACCCACGACCCTCTGTTTCAAAGTCCGGAGACTAATCCACTGGGCCACAACGCTCCACATCTGGGCCACAACGCTCCACGCTTAGTTCATCGCGTACACTATTGGTCCAATTATAAAAGCACGCTTTCAGCAAAGCATGCTGAATTGAAGAGCAATGATACATGAAATCTGCATAAACAATGGTTTTGTACCATGGCACAATTGAAACTTCTTTTCAGAATACGGGCCTCATTGTCTGTCATTAATAACCTTCGTGTGTACCTGTAGTTTACAGAGTGACACAACACTTGCTCTGGCGACGGTTACTCCGCACTTTATTTTGTCTAAGATAGGGTTAGGATTGTAATAGGGTTTTGTGTTAGGTTTAGGATAGGGTATAGTGTTAAATCCATGGTTCAAATTGGTCATTCCATTAGTGCAATTGTCGCCAATGTTGTGGAACCATTTAAAGTTCACTGGCTGAAACAAGCTCTGCTGTAAACAATTAAAGAAAACCCTTACTTCTGGAGCACGTTACATATAACTTGTTATAATAACAAATTTGAAATAACAGTTTATAGCTACTGAAATCCTTCAATTTGAATGGCTGATAGTGAAGTTGTTATAGATATTGTGAAGCTGTCATAACGAGCCTTTATGAAACAGACCTGGGTCATGAGGTTGAAAGAAAGAACTTCCTAAAAATTTGCAGAAAATATTAACTATCACAATGCAAATAAATCTAATATATAGTGTTTATTTATTCATATATTCATTAATTAATTTATTTATTATTTATTTATTTATTTATTATATTTCAAGTCTACTAAGATCACATGCAATGCACACAAAAATATGTGAATGGGACCACACATAAATACCCCCCTTAAATTGACTATTATATTAACAACTAATGCCTTTTTAATCTCCTAATAGTATTCGTCCGGGGAAGAAAGAAAGAGAATACCTTCATGGACACCTTGGCGGCCATTGCCAGATGTACAAGGGCACCTAATTAAAGTGGAATAATATTCATTGCTCTGTTACAGAAGAAGAAATGGACTCTCTGATTTAAAGAATATTTAATGAAAGTGGAATATTATTGACTATTGCCCTTTTATCTCCTGGTAGTATTCTTCTGAGGAAGAAAAAAAAAAGAGTACCCTGATTTACACCATGGCAGCCATTGAGCAGAGAAGAAAGAATCTTTACTGATTTAGAGTACTTCATAAACGTCAAATAGTAATGACTATATGCCATTTTACAGAAGAAGAAGAAAGAGACTTTACTGGTGAATAGTGCTCTTAATGAAGGTGGAATATTATTGACTATTGCCCTTTTATCTCCTTGTAGTATTCCTCTGAGGAAGAAAAAGAGAGTACCCTGATGGACACCATGGCAGCCATTGAGCAGAAGAAGAAGAAAGAATTAGCCAAGGTAGATCATTCTAAGATTGAATATCAACCCTACAGGAAAGATTTCTACATAGAGGTACCGGAGCTTGCCCGTCTTACCCCAGAAGGTGAGGTTTAAGTCTGGAAAACAAGGTTTTTCTTCGCTTAATATCTTGTTATTATTGTGATTTTATGTTAAACACACAACAAAGGGCTTTTCTTGGCAAAAAACCCTATCTGATCTTTAGTGTAAGATTCTTCTGAGGAAGAAAAAAAAACTTGTCCTATTAAAAAAGGGCCTTTTAATAAATATCCTATGAAGTTTGTCTGATGTACATTGATATGAATATTCCAAAAGGTCGAATGACCATGTAGTATCTAAATCAGACCCCCTTTATGTTAGAGCATTGTAAAATAATTAATCTTTGGTTTCTAGTTCCTGTGTAAATTTGCAATGCTCTCAAATTAGTATGTCTTGAGCAGTTTTTAAAGTGAAGTTAAACGACTAAGAATTTATGTCAGACTGAGATGTACAAAAAGTTTTATAATTTCCTGGAACTCTCCTGAATTTCAATTTGCTCTCTTTGTATTTTCACAGAGGTTGACAAGAGACGTTCTGACCTGGAAGGAATCAAGGTCCGTGGTAAAAATTGTCCTAAACCAGTAGACTCCTGGGTGCAGTGCGGTGTCTCCCAGAGAGTCCTCACAGTCCTCAAGAAGTAAGTACTTCCAAGGTTGTCCCTTAATTATAGACCCATTATTCACAACTAGATGTAAATTTCCTTGTGAAAGGTATGTGTTGGTAATATTCATGACTTTGTAACAGTATAAAAGATTAGTTGTGAATTTGTGTGGTAAATACTTGTGACAATATTCATGATTTATGATATAATAATAATAATGATAATACAAATGTTTCAAAGCGCTGCATACTATTACCGCGGCTTTAGCCTGGCTGCCCTGATCAGGCGCTCGAGCATTCAAGGAATTCCTTCCTACCGGGTACCCATTTACTACACCTGGATGGAGAGTGGCAAATGAAGATAAATGCCTTGCCAAAGGATGCGAGTGATGTGGTGTGATATCACTCTGGGAACACCAAGAGTGTATACTTATTTCTAGATAAGCATGAATGATAATAATAGCTTTGTATATCACCTCAAGTCCTCAACTACTCAAATGTGACCAGGTTTCTAACCCACAATGCAATATTCTGAGTTGTGTAGTCTCGAATATAGACCCACCTGAACGATAACACACCAATTCACTATTGAATACATTGATACTGCAATAATTATGTAACTTTGTAGTAAAATAGGTACTTATCTTCTCAAAACATTTTAGTTTCTCTATACAAATATAATCATAAGATTATTCATTGTCTGTATTATCAATTGTTATCTCTAAAGGTGCAGTATAAGACGCTATAAATGCAGAGTAAATCTGAGATCACACTAGTATGCAAATCCCTCACTCGAGTTAGAGGGTCTGAATGGGCAGCCTACAATGACATGTGTGCTGAAGGTCCTCTCTTGCTTGAAGCAACAAGTTTTCTATGTGCTAGTCTTCTGTGAAGACCCATTTGTTTATCAAAGTTTTGATTAAGGTCTGTGCCTGTAGACTAAGATCACACACAGTTTGCTCCCCTTACGATATTGATATTCTTCTTTCCCCTCGATAAACCAGGAATAACTATGAGAAGCCGACACCCATCCAGTGCCAAGCCATCCCGGCGATCATGTCGGGTCGCGACCTCATCGGTATCGCCAAGACCGGGAGCGGGAAGACGATGGCGTTTCTGTTGCCTATGTTTAGACACATTATGGACCAAGACCCTCTTGAGAGTGACGATGGACCTGTCTGTGAGTTTTGGGCCCAGTATTACATAGCATAGAAATTGATTGTAGGATAGATTATTATGATTGATTGCCATGACTAGAATGTACATTTAACCGTTAAAATCAATTGTAAAATCAGTCACAAAGCTTTGTGCTATGGGACCCCGATTATTGGTTAATTAATTCTGGCAATCCTCTTAGATGCAGGAATGCTTATCTTATGCTGTAACTTGAGACATCTAAGGTCAAATCTTTAATCAGTTATTATCACACATTTATGACTTATGGCTAGGAATGTGAAAATTAAATCATGGATTCAAGCAATTTTTCTGTTTGACATGCAAAATACAAACTGTTGTGTAGCTTCGGTACCATGTTCTTGAGTCCTACAAATTTGATTCTGCAAAGACATTTATAGATGTGAAATGCCGTGTCAGCTGCTTTGCACATTGCAGACATATTGCAGAAAACATCAAGGAGTTTTTCTACCATCCACCCCCCCCTTGCAGACCTTTGAGGATTAAAAATTCTTTGAGTAAGTTTTCTTCTCTTCGAATTGATGAATAAACCCCCTTTTCACAATGACTGTTGACCAGCTACTTTATAAACTTCAGACTCAAATTTAGCATTAATTGGAATTCTATAATCAATATTAATGACAATGGTAACATCAATCATTAGCCTGTGAAATCAGTTTCCAGTTTACCATCATTATTAATAATGCTCCGGTGGTTATAACCATTTCTCCTTCTTCGATGGAGTTTCCATTCTCTTATTAACTTGGTTGGTTCCTTGTATGGTTTCAGATGTTAATATTACCATATTTTTTCTTGTCACATTCTAGCTTTGATAATGACTCCTACCAGAGAATTAGCCATGCAGATTTTCAAGGAGTGCAAGAAGTTCACCAAGTCCATGGGTTTGAGGGCGGTATGCGTGTATGGAGGGACAGGCATCAGTGAACAGGTACTAAGATTTTCTGACCAATTGTTTGTTCAGCTAACTGAAATTATTTAGTCATGCAGTCCTTCACGTTTATAATTTCGTGGAGCTCAATAAATCGCTCTCCTTATTTTTTTGAGGAGCTCAATTGAGCTCCTCAGAATCGCTCTCCTTGAGGAGCTCAAATCAATTCAATACAATACATGTATGATAAATTGTAGATTTTTCTTAACATCGTATATGCAATAGCTGTGTAGCTATTAATTAATCTGTGGTGAAACTAGGCCTGGGTCAATACGTTAACAAAATATCGCGCTCCTGAAAATCTACATGCATATGGGACTACAATATTTACCGAGTTTAAATTCAAATCAGAGTCGGGAAAGAGGTGAATATTCTTCATTTCTCTGATAGTTTTCAACTAAATCAAAATAATTTCAAGGAATTATGGAAAATAGATGGCCATTTCATGGATTTAAAGATGTAAAATGTGAAATTTTTGTAATTTTTTTTTTTTTTTTAGGAGCGCGATTTTTTGTTCTCCTTATTTGTTTTTGGAGCGCAGTAGGAGCGCCGGCGCGATCACGCTCCTCAAAACTGAAGGTCTGGTCATGCTTAAATTAAACGAAGATGATGGTGGAGGTGGTGGTGGTGATGGTGGTAATGATGGTAGTTATTGTGAAAATGATGATGATGTTTATGATGTTAATGATGATTTGTATTCACTTTTTTCCAACTATCAGATCGTCTTTGAACAACATCATGATTAAACCTACTTGGCCTATTATCAATATGATGTAATTACCTTTGGGTCCAACCATCACAAGGTCTTATAATTACTTGGTCTATCTGTAACTTAGTCTAATGCCCAAATGATCTAATTTCCACTTCATCTAGTTGATATTTTACATTTTTGTTCATAAACAGTTCATATAACCATATAGACTATAAAGTGGACCAAGTTGATATTAAATGAATTAAGACTAAATCCAAATTAGACAACATGGTAAATGGGGTAAATGGCAGTTGCACAAAATATTAAGTAGACAAACTCGTTGTAGACAAACCAAGACTAGACCATGTGAGATGAGGCCAAATAGAAAGGAGACAAAGTGGGTGTAGATGAAGTGGGATAAGATCAAAATGGCAACTAGACCAAATGGCTGTAGACAAGGTCGCAATTTACCATGATGATGATGGTGGTGGTGGTGGTTTTGGTGGTAATGGTAGTGTTAGTAGTTATGATGATGTGTATGATTAGTGTTCAATTTTTTCTTGCAAGCAATACACTTGTAAACATTGTTGCATTTGTTTTTCTCTCCTTCTCATTTTCCTTCCCCACTTCTAGATTGCTGAGCTGAAGCGTGGAGCAGAGATCATTGTTTGCACTCCAGGAAGAATGATAGACATGCTTGGTGCTAATAATGGTAGGTTGGCAGATTGGTATCACATCTCTCTATAATGACTTAGATTATTAATTCATAACCTTTCATCAGAGAATGATCATGTTTGCAAAATGTTTTTAGGTAATGGTAGCATTCTATGAAAGAAAATATTTTTTTCATGAGATTGTAATCTATTGATTTGTTTATTTAGAACTATTGTGTTACTTTACTAT
Organism: Lytechinus pictus; assembly: GCF_037042905.1. Classification (NCBI taxonomy): domain Eukaryota; kingdom Metazoa; phylum Echinodermata; class Echinoidea; order Temnopleuroida; family Toxopneustidae; genus Lytechinus; species Lytechinus pictus. The sequence continues at coordinate 22,579,966 of NC_087262.1, forward strand.
CACAATTTTCTTCCTTTATATCCTTTTGAAAGATTATAGTACCAAATTCAGTTCATTTTTGTATAAATAAGATTGAAATAAGGGTATATAGAATAGAAGTTAGATTTACATGTAACTTTTTTTTTTTTTTTGGGGGGGGCTCTTTCAATTTTTCTACTTACCTTGCCATGGGCCCCAAGGCAAGAATACAGCCAAATAGTCCAAATATGTGATATATGTATGCTTTTTTTAATGATAACTCTGTACAACTTTCCTGTAATCTTATTCTGAGATGTCCATCATTGCCAAAAATCCCTTCTTCAGTACATTGCCACTACATCACAAGAAGCAAAATGAAACTCATGAAATTGTGACTTTGATAGAATAGTAAAAAAAGAAAGAAAAGAGAAATTATGTGTTCTTGAGAATAGTGTCTTGATACACAATTTTATGGATATTGGCACCTACTAATGAAATATTGTTATCGTTTCAGCGCTGGTGTGAAAAGAGTGATGCCCTCATCATGGAAACCTTTTGTCTTCTTAAAAAATAAAATCTGTTTAGTTTATCATTGCACTATTGTAGTTTACTAGCCATAGGAATTTGGAAAGGATGGGTTATTTGGGATTTAGCCAGATAAAAGGTCATCTATACCTCAATTCTTGAAGGAATTTAGGGATCAAATTTTTCAAATAGTACAATTCAGAAAGAATTTAACTGGCTTTTAATGAAAATGAATTAAATATCATATTTGATTAAATCAGAAACAAAGTGGTTGTAGCATATTTAGGTAATATTAAACATTTCTTGTTTTCATTCAATGGTTTTTTAAAACATGCTTTACAAGCCAGTACCGAATAAAAGTTAAAAGTGTCACAAGAAAGCTATTTCATTGCTACTTTTGGTAAACTGCATACACGTTTTGTAGATCTTTCATATTGTATACTCGTATTTTAATGACTGGTTGAAGAAAAATGGAAATGTTATTACGACCTCTGGGTTGAGTCATCCGTTTTAAGGTGTATTTTTAGTAAAACATTAGAGTTGGTATTGGTAATCTTGGCTCTAACTAAGTTCTTATTGTCCACACATGCGAGGAGTAATGTTTCTCTTGCGTTTCCCTCCTGAAATTTAGATGATGGTGATGACATCGATGATGCAGCCGCTTATAAAGGTCAAAGGTTAAGTGCCAAAGGGCACTTACCTGCAGAGGAATAGATCGTCGTCGGAGCTCTTTGGTCATGTGACCTAAAGGCCGGAGCACTTATAATTATGATAAATTGTGAAGTACGATGATTAAGAATGACTAGGTTGAATTAGAATACATTTCCTTTCCTTATGTTTACATATATTCAAATGGAACAACTTTTTGTGATATTTGTGCATTAAAGCATGTCATTGCAATGTAATATATTGATTTCTGAATAAATACCTTGGTAATAGAGTGAGTTAGACTGTTAGATAAATAAGATGTTTAATACTCGTTTAAAAGATTATATATATATATATAATATGGCAAAAGCTCTGCTATTTTTTTGTAGGGGGAAGGGGGTGAGCCCAAACCTTGCATGTTGCGAGATTTTATACTGATGATATATATTTTTTCATTGCATAAATTTCAATTATTACTTGAGGAAGTAGAATAGTATTATAATTTTAATCTTTTTGTATTTCCTTTTATTTCTATCTTTGACATCTGTAAATATTTGCAGGTCGCGTTACAAATCTTCGTCGGTGTACCTACCTTGTCTTGGATGAAGCGGATAGAATGTTTGACATGGGATTTGAACCACAGGTATAGAATAACCACTACATCATGTTGATCATATAGGCAGGGCTCGACATTAGCGGTGGCCCGGTGGCCCGGGGCCACCAAAAATTCACCTCGGGCAACCATTATTGATAAAATGTTAAGTTTTGGTGGCCCGAATCGGGCAACCAATAATTTTCAAAGTAGCGCAATTTTTCTCCCAATTTTGCACGCATTTATCAACTTTCTACAGCTCAAATTGCAAGCCAGTTCGTCATGCGCCCTTTTTGTTGATCTACACACAAATACACACACACAAAGTTTGCATATTAGGCCTACAGCATCCAGCCAGACGCGCCGGCCGGCTGGCGTGAGCTTTGCATGAAGCCACTGCGTACAGCTGTGCTCTAGATCTAGCTCAGCCTATTCAGACTCAGGGAGCTGCGATAAAAAATGTTGCTGCTGAGAAATCTTCCACAGAACTTTGAAAATCTCAGTCAAAGTCACATTTTACACCAATGAAATGCAATTCTACAGTCTACATTACGAAAATCTGGTGTATCCTGATTATTTGCAAGTATTAAGAAGAGGAATTATGACCTCTCTTTTGACTCAAAAAGACCGATTTCCACATGAATTAATACACATAAAACACATAGGCAAGTACATCACAGTCCCACGTGTGCATTTGTATGTATGTTGATACTTGGTTTCTTTCGAAGCTGTGTATTTTCTAGCCAAAAACAAACAGACAGTTTCTTTCTTTCTTGTTTATAAATGACTTCTTAAACCACTCTTGAGAAAGTAAATACTTTGGGAAGGCATTTCATTGATATGAAATGTGATTTTTTCCCCCCAACATTTTGGCAAATATAGGGAAGGACTTTTCTCACACTTTTTTTCCAGATATAATTTTTGCCGTTTTTTTTTTTTTTTCCTTTCATTTTTTTTTGACAGTGGTTAAACCATTTATACCCCTTCCCATTGAATATGCCTGATTAAAAAATATGTTTCTACTGAAAATAAAATAATACAAACTAAAGGATATAAAAATAAAAATGTGCCATTCCCAAAAAGTAAGTGAAAATTATTTGCTTGGCTTTTAATTATATTCCAGTCAGAATAGACTGTTGCCACAGCTGTTAAAAAATATATGTAATGGCTTCTTAATTTTCCCCTTTTCCCCATTTTTTTATTAACTTTGTTTTATTAATTTTTCTTTCTTTTTCTTTTCTTTTTTCTCTCTAATTTTTTTCTTTTCTTTTTTTCCCTGTTCTTTGTTTTTTCTTTCTTCATTTTCTTTCTTTTGTTTTATTTCACTAATTTCTGTTATTATTTTTTTTTTCTTTTTGTAATATACTTTTTGAAAATTATTTTCGTTTGTTTCCCCCTTTTATGCATTGTTCTAATTTTGCAGCATATTTTTCTGTGATTTTCTCCTTCTATAATATGCTGCAAAAGAGAAAACAGAAATAAACTGGATTTGGGGCATGCATATTCTAGGTTTTAGGATTCAAAGAGGAAGGAAGGAAAAACCATTGTTTTGTACATCTATCTGAATTTGCTATGCACTATTTATTTACTTTACCATTATCTCTATACAGAGATTTTAAAAAAAGTCCACACAACCTGCGAACAATACATTTAATTTATTCTCTTTCAATCATTTCATTTTTACAACGATAGAAAATTTATCAATTAGCAAAGTAAAATAACAGCAAACAAGGTTTACATGTATAAAGTAAAAGTAACATAGTGGTAGTGGCTGCAGAATTAATATTTCAGAAGTTTGTTTTATTCATTTTTAATGTTTTTCTTTATATTTTTCGGGCCACTTAACTTTAATATCGGGCCACCAAAAAAAAATTTTTGATGGTTTTGGTGGCCCGAACGGGCCACCACCAAAAAAAGTTAATGTGGAGCCTTGATATAGGTGTTAGATGTAGTTACATAATAATAATAATATGCAACATTTATGTAGCGCTTAATACAATGTTGATGTTTGAAGGTTTGCATGGTGGTATGAACAATGGTGGTTTACGGTACGCCATGTGTAACTGAGATAAAAGTAGATAGAGATTGAAATGAAATGGAAAAGTGAGAAAGTGGAGGATGGGAAGTAGAGTATTCTTTTCAGAATGAGTGAAGTCGTTAAAATTGTAAGCCAGAAGGAGTGAAAAACTAGGTAGTAGGCAGGATGAGAAGTTTGAGTAGAATGCTGGTAAAGTTAGAGGGGTGATAGAGGCTTGAGTAGATGAGAGAAGGCTTTGAGTCGGTAAATGGATCTGTAGAGCAGGAGCGGGAGATGAGATTTGATGTTTCGTGCAGGTTGACTGTCCAGAACATATTTTTGTTATGAATATTCATACCCTAATGTTGTTAGTTGATGCTTACATGTATAAATCTCATTATGACGGGTCGTAGTATAAGTCTTTAGGGGAGAATATAGAAAGCTACATGAAGAATAGATGCCAGGCAGTTGATGAATGACTTTCGAAAATAGGATAAGGGTTTTTTCTGACTTCTTTTGTAAAACGTGAGATCTTTATTTGTTAGGTGCAAGGCAGAAAATGACTTGGTAATGAACATGTATTTGATGGAATGTAAGATTGTTTAAGACATTGCTTTTACTTGGAGAATGACTAGCCAGTGGATATTTCTTCCAAACTTTCCAGGTGATGAAGATTGTAGAGAACATCCGCCCTGATAGGCAGACAGTCTTGTTCTCTGCCACGTTTCCCCGTCAGATGGAAGCATTGGCCAGGAAGATCTTGACCAAGCCTATTGAAGTCCAGGTTGGAGGTCGTAGCGTGGTGTGCTCCGATGTCACCCAGCATGCTGTGAGTTTATGTTTAGAAGGAAGATGGAATTGTATTTGATGGGGAAAATAATTGCTTTGTCAATATTCATTGTGCGTACTAATTTGTAAACTCAGCTTCCTAATAAAAATTGGTTTAGTGAAGAAGTGCTGTGCCACATTTGTAAATATCATGTGTGTATCCAGTGCGCCAGTGATCAACTCTACAGTCTTAATGTCATGTGTGATAATAGGATGACGGCTCACTGTCAATGAACCAATTTATGTTGGATGACTGAGTTCACCAATACTTATGATAGTGAAATGTGTATAGTGATCACCAAAGGCAAGCAAAACTGTGACCTTTATAGACAGGTGGCTACTATAACAGGGGGGTGTTTCACAAAGATTTAATTATGACTTAAAGTCGCACTTAAATGCCTAGTTGTGCACGGTATAAAAGCCATGACCGCATTGGTGAGATCATGCAAAGAGGAAGCGCACTATTGTATATTGATCAATTAGATTGCGCGTTGCATTTCAGATACGCGTCGGCATTTAAGTGCGATTTAAGTCACACTTAAATCTTTGTGAAACACCCCCCAGGTTCTATTATAGCCTCAATTTTTGGTACATGTAGTTACCCCTCAAATGATACTTACGATCCGTGCAAGATGATCAAGGTTCCCTAAAACAAAGGTTAGCGACTGATTGATTAAATGATTTTCATGATTGATTGTAAATTCAAGCAGTCATACAGATTGTTCTTTGACCAATTGCTAAGCATTGTGTAAAGAGCCCCTGATGAAAAAACTTGATAGCAGTGCTTAGATTGGAACAATGCCTCTGAGCAAGCACTAGATATTGATGCTTTATAAATTTCTTGACTAAACTGGAGGATAGTTCTAAAGATATTATGAAAGTGAAGTTGGTCTTCTGGTGTTTTGAATACCATGAAGAGATTTCTTTTTTCATGATTCATCAGCAAGGTTGCTGGACTTTTCCACAACTATGGAGCTGCTCTTCCTGTTATTAAAAAGCAAATAAAAACATAGGCTCGTATTCTGAAGTCAGGTTTAACTTAGACCATGGTCTAACTCTGTGCTAAAATTATGGGAAGCCAAAAGTGTCAACATTTTTATTAAGTTGTATGTTTCTTTTTCAATTCAATTCAATTCAATTCTTTATTCCATTTCCATTCAAAACATAATACAAAATAATATAAAGTAATACAAATCAAGTACAATTTTACAGACGAGCATTCTTACTTCGGAAAACAAGAAACAGTATAATATTGAGCATAAATGTTTACAGTGCTCTTTCCTGATTCATCGTTGGTGAAGACAATGATCTATTTTTACTTTCTAGACAATTATGAATGATTTGAGAGACAAATGAGCTGAAATATGATATCTCTACTGTTAGCGATTTATGTAACAATTGGCTATCCATACTTAAACCACAACTTTAAACCCGAGTTTAAGTTAAACCCGACTTCAGAATATGGGCCATAGAATTTCATTTTCTCATTGTCCTTTATACTGCAGTTGATTCTTGAGGAGGATCAGAAGTTCTTGAAGCTTCTTGAACTGTTGGGTTACTATGACGAAGGACAGATCCTAGTCTTTGTGGAGAAGCAGGAATCTGCAGATCTTCTACTCAAAGATCTAATGAAAGCATCCTACCCATGCCTTGCTTTACACGGTGGTATCGACCAGTATGACAGAGATTCCATCATTCAGGTATCCTTTTTCCCCTGACTTTTTTTTTTTTAAATGATGTACAAGTCAACCCCAGTGGGTTTTTTTTTGGAGAGTTTTTATTAGACCCATCAGGGAGTTATTTTTTCTTTACAAATTTGATTAGCATTTTTGGTCATAAGAGAAAAACTATCAAACTATTTTGGGGCTTACATTGCAATTTGTTCTTCTACTGAAAATCCAAATATTACTTATACTTTGAACTCACATAAATGAAAAACTGCGCACAGATGGATACATGCATTGCTCATTATTTGGCTTTGTGATGTTACAATGGTTATTAGTAGGGGAAGGCGGGGTAAGTTGTGACACTTTTTGCATTTTGCATGTTAGAATTGATATGACTAATAATATTGTAGAAATAAGTACCTAGCCTTTAGAAATGATTCTTGGGAAATATTTTTCACCTATATATAACTTTCTACCCCCACACTGAAAGTCATTGTGACCTTTGAAAAAAACGATGTCAAATGGCTCAACTTGTCCCATCTATGGGGTAAATTGTGCCACCTTCTGGGGTAAGTTGAGCCACAAAAACTATGTACAAAATGTATGCGGGAAGAGCCATCATGTCAATTTTGTATTTTAAGTCTTTTCACTTGCTAATTCTCTATAAATACTAACATCCACTAAAAGTATATGAATTATCATGTGAATTTGCCCCTTTCTGCCTGCATATCAATGGCTTTTTAAGTTTTTTTTTTATTATACATTACCATAAGAATTACTATGGCTCAACTTGCCCCATGTTGGCTGGCTCAAATAACCCCAGTCCAAACTTAATGCGATATTTTCACATCCACAAATTTCTTATGCATCCATCATCTAAAAGACTATGACAAGAATGAGAATCCATACCTGGACTAACAATATTGTTCTTATTTCTTTATTATATTCAAAGATGTGTTCGGGTAAAAAGCACTTATCTATTTCACACCCTTTTTTTACTTTTTTGCTGAAATTTGTATTTTTCCCTCTAAAAAATTACTTTTTGTTTCAAAGTTGAAAACAATGTGGTGGGGTTAGGGGTTATGCAATGGGTCAACAATACATTACACCACCACAATGTCTGACTCATTCATTATTGGCCTGGGGGTGGTGGCTCAACTTGCCCCTATGCTCAACTTACCCCGCCTTCCCCTAAGTATTTTGCTTCAATTTGGCTTGATAAAGTCTAAATACTTAGATGCGATCTGAATACAAGTTTAAGCATTCTGCTTAGCCAAATAAAGTGTGAAGTACTATAATTACTTAATACTTTCAATTGAATACTGGCACAGGGACTTAGGCTAAATTCTCAGTATTTGGAGTGATGTAGGCATAATATTTTTTCGTTTCACTTCATTTTGATTTTATTTTCATTCAGGATTTCAAAGCTGCTAATGTGAAGATCCTTGTTGCAACATCGGTGGCAGCAAGAGGTCTGGATGTGAAGAAACTTGTTCTTGTTATCAACTACGATTGTCCTAATCACTACGAGGATTATGTACACAGAGTTGGGTAAGGGGATAAATATCGGTTTTCATAGATATATTAAGAAATAGTTAGACTACATGGCCTGTATTCTGAAGTCGGGTTTAACTTAAACTCAGGTTTAAAGTTGTGGTTTAAGTATGGGAAGCCAAAAGTATCAAAATTATTTATTAAGTTGTATGTTTCTTATGTTTACTGTGCTCTTTCCTGATTCATCGATGGTGAAGACAATAATCTGTTTATACTTCCTAGACAATTATGAATGATTTGTGAGCCAAATGAGCTGAAGTATGATATCTCTACTGTTAGTGATTTATGTAACAATTGGCTCTCCATACTTAAACCACAACTTTAAACCTGAGTTTAAGTTAAACGACTTCAGAATACGGGCCCATGAATCAAAGGATGGGATGTACCAGTTCTCTTTACAAGGATTCTTTAACCATGGTGTGATTTTGTAAAATGGTCTCGTGTAAACATGGACATAAATTTGTAGTTTTATTGATTCAGTAAACTGCTTGAATAAATTTCAAGAGAGGTAAGATCAATTAAAAGAGAGATGAGATCAATTTTATGAGATTTGATTTGTCCACACATTTTAAAAATTGATTTCAGCTTTTTAGAAAATCACCCTCACGTCATTCAAGCTTAGTAGTTGTATGGTTGGAGGCAAGTTGCAGAAAGAGCCGCAATCAAATGCATCTCCAAAAATCAAACACAAGTTGATTTTCAACCAATCAAAAGCGTGCATTTATAACTTGGTATTTGATTTTGTCCTCTTGGCCCAGGATCAACTGGTTGTCTCTCAATCATTCAGTGATTATAATAATGATAATTACACATGCTAATGAGCACTTATCACTCACTTTATCAGAAGTCTCCAAGGGATCTACAATGATTAAATGCAGAATAGTTATCCCATCTCACAGAGTTTTGATTGATCTGATGAACCTCAACTATGGAACACCAGCAATGCCCACATCTAAAGTGCATGTTTGTTCAATATGTTTTCTAGATGATGTTTTAAATTCATTATTTTCTTGACAATTTGGTGTGTTTACCTTTGTTTAAAAAGGATATTTTGCAAATTTAGAAAAAAAAAACACTGATGGATTTCCATAGAGTTACGATTGATTGGATCAATTGTAACACTTTGTAAGACATGGCACTGGTTTAGCAGTGCAGTTGTTACATGCTTCTGCATTTCCAGGAATAAATTCCTGCCACTTACCTTACCTGGATTGAGTGCAGCACCAAGTGGATTAATTTCTTGTTGCTTTAAAGGGGAATCCAGCCTTGGCCATAAAATGTTATGTTGGGAAGGAGAAAAATAAATTAAACAGAATGGTGAAAGTTTGAAAGAAATCAGACAAGCAATAAGAAAGTTATAGCTGCTTTAAAATTGAGATCACTAATAGTATGTAGATTTCAAATTGGCAACTGGGTAAGTAAATTATGACAAGGGGCAAGGACAACTTTCCCATAGGCCATGTACTTTATTATCAGGGATTTGTGGTTTTCCCTTAAGTACTCATTCCTCTGGGGCAGTAATCTAAATATAACCAAGGTAGTGTATTGTTTAATGTCCTCATGAAAGAAAAATATAATTTGAAATAAAACTTTTGGTAAAAATGACATTTTAGCCATAATATGTATTGGAGTACATGGAAGAGTAGTCCTTGCCTTACATCACTATGACATCCCATATGCGGCCAATTTGAAGTCTCCATGAGTATAGTGATTACCAATATTTACAACTTTTTAAAATTCATAACTTTCTTGTTGTTCGTCTAATATTGTTCAAACTTTCACCTATCAACTTGTCTGATTTTTCTTTTTCTTATAAAAAGTTTTAATTTGGGTTGCATTCCCCTTTAAGAAATAACACCATGGCTGGGATTCCAACCCACGGCCCTCTGACTGAAAGGCAAGCGTCAGAACCACTAGACCAGGACACTACTACTGTTAGTAGGTTTCGGAGGCATTATGCCTCGGGGTTGTCTGTCCGTTCGTATGCTCCATTTTTGTTTATCTTCAATCTTGGCTCCTTGTTATCTTTTGTGCTTCAGGCGCACAGGGAGAGCAGGAAACAAGGGATTCTCCTACACCTTCCTGACCCCTGAGCAGGCCAAGTATGCCGGGGATGTCATCAAGGCCTTTGAGCTGAGTGGTTCCAAGGTACCTGGAGAGCTTACAGAGATGTGGAGCTTCTACTGTAATCAACAAAAATCTGTGAGTAGTAGATTCAGAAGGCATCCTTTCAACCATAAATTTTCTAACATTTTTTAGAATATTGATTGCATCTGATGTCGATTGGATATTTGAAAGAAAGGAAATATTTTAATATGCAATATTATTGCATCTCATAGTAATATGTCCAACAAATTTAAGATTTCCTCATGGAGCTTAAGAAGGATTTAGCATCACATTCCTATCCTGGCAATTCACAGTATTAAAAAAAATCTAAAGAACTTTAATTCTGCTGCTTGATTTCTGCTATCAAATATTTTAGATTATATTATTGATTTTATGTCAGAATGTGGACTTTAGCAATTTATCATTAGTTTTGAGTTTCATTGTGTAATATTCTTATTTTATATCTATAGGAAGGCAAAGAGGTGATTAGGAATAGTGGTTTCAGCGGAAAAGGTTTCAAGTTTGATGATACCGAGAGAGAACTTGCCAATGAGAAGAAGAAGCTTCAGAAAGCTGCTCTTGGTCTTCAAGATTCCGATGATGAAGATGCCGGCATGGATGTAAGAATAATCTTTATTATGCAACAATTTGATATCTGTTGAGATGTGATCTAGTTATGAAGAATTATTGTAATGGAGATTTAGGTTTTGTTAATGATTTTTTCAAAATATCTCTCTTGTGACTTGTATAACTAATCCTGATTGAAATGAATAAGCTTCATGTTGATGAATAATTGCATGTTTTAAACAATTTAACCTGATTCACACTCAAAACACCTAACAGTAAGATCATTGTTCAAGACATATCGTTGAATGCAAAAACTACTTGTATGCTTTACTTTCATTTATCTGCAGATCGACGAGAAGATCGAAACCATGTTTGCATCGAAGCGACGCGTCAAGGACGTCACGGCGGACGAAATGCCCGTCATCCAGCAACCCCAAGTGAATCCTGCCACACCCCAGCAACCGGGCGTGGTACCGGGCGGGGCCGCTGCTGTACCCGCTGGGGCCAACCAGGCCATGTTGAGCCTGGCTAAGCGGATGGCCGCAAAGATCAATAAGAATTTGGAGAGCGAGAGGAGCGTGGATATGATACAGCAGGCTACCCAAGCTGTGATGAAAGGCGCTACGCTTGGGCAACCTTCTGTATCCGTAAGTTATTCAATTCATTTATTTGACATCCTTTAAAAAACACATGTACAAGGTTAAAGCTAAATGATAGTAGTTGCAGTAAAACACTTATTTTGTGAGAAAGTCTGTAAAACCAAGGTTAAGTAAGACTATATCATCGTGGATCTAGATCTGGTACAGTTACATAAACTGAACTTTGTGAAATCATAAAATCTAAGCTGAAATACGATCACACTGAAAATCGCCAACACAGATAGGCACACGTGGGACAGTGTATTATTATTGCTGGAATAAAGACCTGACGGAAGTGACCGAATCCGCGCTTATTTTGCTTATTTCTCAGCAATTACACAATTTCTTCCAGAATCCTTTGGCACATATTTTTTATTCATACAAACAGACACTTGGGTGGTCATTATATTAGATTCTGTAAAAAGTCATTTTGAGATCGTTACCAGAACTGGAATTTATCTTTAATATGATACAGCAACAAAAAGAGTAAAAGAATTTAAATCACAGTATAAGCAATAGAAAAATAGTAGAAACGTAAAAGAAATGAAAAGAAAATGTAGCGGATGTAGGAAGTAAGAAAGGCCATCCACCTGTCAAAGCCGACTCCCTTGATTACTACATTATCTTACAATTAAAAACACAAATAGAATAATGCCAAATATGATAACCGACACAAACAATACCGAAATCAACCCCCTCTCCTTTTGACAGGAGTTTGAATTATATTTTAATTATAAGTAGATGATTGTTGGTTTTGTTTCAATCTACGTTTTAATGATGAGAATGTAACAGATGATTTTAAAGTATCGGGCAGTTTATTCCATATGTTTGATTTAGGGAGTAACATGGAGATTAAAAAAAAAAGAGAAAGGGGTATAAGAATGAGTTTACAGTATGGAGCTGATGTGAGGGTGTGGAGCTGGAAATTATGGGCACTGAGAGAGTAGGAGAGATATAGAGATTGACAAAGAATAATAGAAGTAGATTGGAAGTGTGGGAGAGGTGTTTGAGAGACAGAGGTTAGGGAGGGAGAGCAGAAGAAAAAGTAATACAGATATCTTTACAAGTGTAGAGAATAACATACACTGGATACTCTTTTTCTGATCCCCAGTGATATGATTCTTGGCTTACGTGGAGGAAGCGGTGCAAACAGTAAAAGAGAGAGGGAGAGAGATGGGGGTATCAGATTTTACCTTCAGTTGTATTTTATAAAGCACAATAATTCAGCAATTCAGCTGTTAAACTGTTTTTTCTTAATCTTGAAATATTGAAGACTTCAAGGAAATGCTTAATGTTGAATAAATGGTCTGATGACGTATTGATAAAGCTGCACTTGTCTATCACTTTTTATTTACCGATTACCTTTGACACAGGCATTCACGAGGGCCGAGCAGCTGGCAGGTAAACTCAATGCCAAACTCAACTACATTCCAAAGATTAACGAAGAAGAGAAGGAGGAGGAGCAGCCCAAACCAACTTTCAGGAAATATGAGGAGGAATTGGAAATCAATGACTTCCCACAGACTGCCAGGTGGAAGGTCACATCAAAGGTAATGTATGGGACTGAATGTTCAAGTTCATAGGCTGTGATGTTTATGTATGCGACTTACTGGATAGTTATTGTTAAATTCATCTCATGTTCATGATCTATTCTGTGATGCCATATGCCTTTTAAAAGTGCACTGTGGCAACTCAAAGGCACCCATCTTAAAATGTTTAACTTATTTATGTGATATTGGATTGTTTTTATTCAAATTGTAATATTGGTGATACGATTTCTATTCCTCACATGACTATGCACCATGTCCACTCCCTGTGGAACATTCCTTCCATTCAAAACCGATCATACTGCAGGAATATTCATGGCAAGTACAAATAAATCACATTAGATTTTATCATCCTAAAACATATGAATATATGCTCAGTGTGGCAAGCATACAGTTATAATGTCTTGCATAGTGACTCAAGAACACCAATGGGATCGAACCATGAATCTCAAGGTCTAGAGTCATGAGACTTGTCCACTAATCTATGTCTCATTTTGTCCTTTGTACTTTTTTGTAGGAGAACCTTGCCCAGATCCAAGACTACAGTGAAGCAGGGATCACCATCAGAGGCACCTACTTCCCACCAGGCAAGGAACCTAAGGAAGGAGAAGGAGAAAGAAAGCTCTATCTGGCCATCGAAAGTAAGATTCCCTACCTTCCATCCTTACCATTGGCTTCTATTCTGAGCTCTGGTTTAAAGAGTTTAAAGAGATATGGCAGTTGTGGTAATGATCTAAACATGAATTCAAACAGAATTGAATAAAATGACTACTCAAATGGTTGTGTGTATAAATTTTAAAAAATGTGCCTAATGGCTCTGGAAGAAACGTGTACTTGCTGAGTAATGAGCAAAATAAACTCAAAAATTTTATCAAATGTCTGGTGTTTTGCCAAGCAATATTAATACACTGTCCCACATATGCTTTTCTGTGTTACTGATTTTTAGTGTTGTCAGTTTTCAGCTAAGATTTCATGATTTCACAAAGATAATTTTATGTTAATGTACCAGATCTAGATCTATGATGATAAGGTGACAATTAACCTTGATTTTAAAGACTTTCTCATGAAATAATTGTGTACATTCTTTTACCTTTAAACTGTGGTATTAAGTTGTGGTTCAATTATAGATATAAATCTCTAAAAGTACAGGTTCAATATCTCAGGACACTTGACACTCAAATCAATCATCCCTGTTGGATAATAATAACTCAACTTGTTTTCTTCATCATTAAAGCATGAAGAAAGAGCAAGGTAAAAATGAGAAACAAACAATGTAAACAAACTTTTGACACTTCCGGCTTCCCATAATTTAATCACAGAATTAGATCATGGTCTAAGTTAAACCAAGCTTCAGAATAGGGGCTATTATGTTCATGTTTTATTTATATAGACTTCATGACATGTTTTGTTCTGTGATGCCAAATGCCTCTAAGAAATGTGTAGTGCTAACTTGATTGCTCTCATAAAGTTACAGCTGATCAAACGTAAGTCAATTACTTATCGTAGTCCTATTCCTCAAATTATTCTGGTCCAGAAGGCTCTTTCTCAACCCAAATCCTACTGCTTATCTTCAGAAAATCAAAGCAGGAACAATACTGCCTTACTTTGGCAAGTGACACACTTCTCCTTGTTGAATTTTTAATGTATTTGTATTTTACAAATCATACAACAGATTAGGTTGAACTTTTTTAAGAAAACAAGTCCATGCTTCTTCCAATCCTTTATCATCCTTTACAGGTGTCAGTGAAAGAGCTGTTTCTAAGGCCAAGGCAGAGATCACAAGATTAGTCAAGGATGAACTAGTCAGATTGGTAAAAATACAAAATGAATATTAGACCCTCTACAATGAAGTGACCTCTAGGTTAACAATATGATTTCCTTGGAATTCCACATTGTTCAGAATGAGAGATCCTGAGCTTTAAAATTATGTTAACTTACTTTTTTGACCCTCTATCATGAAAAATTCTCTAGTTTGAAAATGTCTTTCTTTCTTATTCAACATAGTTCAGAATGGTGAAAATTAAATCATGGATCTGTATCTTATTCTCACAGTATAAAGAAATTTTGAAATGCATGAAGAAGTATGTTCATTACAACTCAAAGAAAATATCAGAATGAACATATCTTTTGCGGACCATATATTTTACTCTTAAATTTGAAAAAAAAATAATAATATGAACTAGGAAATACAGATACCCTGGATTTGTTTGCATTAATTCCCATTTTGTTGTTGTTAAATACACCAATTGATTTAAATTACACATAATATATTTACTTTGCAATTATTTTGTTTTCTTTCAGCAAAACTCCTATCAACCTACCAACAAAGGAAGATACAAGGTTCTTTGAGATACAACTCATCTCTATCTATGTCATCTTCTCCAGTGGATAATAAGATCATCCCCCAAACTGTGTATTTCATCCACTTGCTAGCAATGTCTTCATTTCATTTGAAGAATCAAGCATTTCATCTTGTCTCCGGCTGCTACTTTGTTTCATAGGACAATAATTACTGTTCTTGCATAGTACTTCTCAAATTACCCATTTTCAGTTCTGCTGAAGTTACCATTATGCAGTTTAGGAATAACCCTTTAACAGTTTAAAAGACTTGTCCTTGACTTCTTTTGAAACAAACTCTGTACTTATTTGTATTGAAAAAAAGGAATCAATGAGTGAAAGACATTAAAATTGAGAAAAAATATATATCAGGAATACATTTTTTCTAATGAATGCATGAAGTTAAGTACCTTAATCATTGATTTTTATTGATACACCTTTTGGGTTAGGGATGAGATTTCAATGTATTTATACAGATGTATAATAATTAAGTGTTTATTTGACAGTTTGTTAATGTCCCGAGAAATGAGTTCTGAAGAATTCAAGCCATTGATATCATATCATTATTCTATGGCACTGTGCCCTTTATTGTGTTACTATTTTCACAAGCCATACCAACAGACAGGGGGAAAAAAAAGAGATACAATCATTTAAAGTTTGGCTTTTGCTTTGTGTCTATTTTTTAGGGCTAAATGTTGCAGTTTGATTTAATGTTTGGTTCTATGATAGTATATTATCTGAGGAATCAAGTCAGACCATTAAAGATTTTAAACATTTGTCAGATTATATTCATTCAAGTATTTAGTTAAATATAATATATATTTTATATATGTATATAAAATATATATTTCTAAAAAATGTCATCAATTATACATTTGTTTGGGACTCCTCGTGAAAATAGTGATAACCTCTTTGTGCAGTTTCATTGATTTAATTTCTGATTTCTTTGAAAATCAACAAGGGGTTCATTAAAACTCAGTGAAGATCTCTGAAATGAAGAAATCACCATTCAAGTAATGTATGGGTCCTTTTAAAATGAAAGGTAGTGGCAAGTAATCTTCACATTGCAGTTTTCATTTTCGTGGATTGAAATGGGGAGAAATAATAGCTTGAAATTTCTTTTTATACAATCATTTAGATTTTGAAAGTATGCTCAGAGTATGTCAAGCAGATCAAGTTTAAGATCCCTTATTTCAACCTTTAATTCCATGCTTGGAATTATGTTGCTGTAAATGAATTGTAAATAATTTCTCTCCACTCTGCTTGAACATGACTAGTTATTTGTTTCTATCATGTATGAAATCTCTTATTATGTAAGTGAGAAGGAGTTGGGAATCTACAAGTGGAAACTTGAAAGAGAAAAAATATTATTTATAGAAGGGGTAAAGATGATGAGTGTTAAAATGGTTATGGGTGATGATAGCCATAAGAAGATGAAAGAGTGGGACGAATTTGGGGATGATAGAGATGAAATATATCAGAATCAATATATGAGAGAGATAATGAAAAACAATAATATTCCACATTTATACAGCGCTTAACACATCAGAACGACGTCTCTAAGCGCTTTACAGATATATTTTTACCCCGGTCATCGGATTCATGCATGCCCGCATGCAATGTATGCACCTTCTCCACTCCCTGGGGAGCATTCCAACAAGAGTTCCAAGACTCAATTGCTAGGCATACTACATAGGCTTTCGCATCTTACCGGGTACCCATTTAACACCTGGGTGGAGAGTTGCAAATTGTAGATTGACGCCTTGCCAAAGGATGCTAGGCCATGGTGGGATTCGAACACACGACCCTCTGATTACAAGGCGAGAGTCAGAACCGCTACACCACAGCGCTTCCACAGAGAGAGTTCACTCCAACAAAATGGTTGGGTTAATGGTAAAAGACAGTAGTTGCAGTAAACAATTATTTCATGAGAAAAAGTCTTTTAATAAAATCAAGGTTAATTGTCAAAATATTATCATACATCAAGATCTGGTACATTAATGTAAACTTATCTTTGTAAAATCATGAAATCTTAGCTCCGAAAAGACCTGACATTTGCTGAATTCCGTGTTTATTTTGCTCATTTCTCAGCAATTACAAATTTTATTCCTGAGCTATTTGACCCTTTTTTTTATACATACAAACACTTTGGTCGTAATTTCATTGGATTCTGTCCTACCTACATATTTCTCTCTTTTTCCCTTCCAATATATTTCTCTTTTATCATTTGATATATTTTTAATTACCTTTCCCATATATTCTTCTTTACTTCCTTCCTATGTATTTATCACTGCTCATTGCTATACATTTCTCATCTCTAGTTCTCTTTAATCATTCCCATATCTACTCACACTTCTCTTCCCTATATTCCTATATATATCTCACTCATCTATATTTATTCTGAGTTTTCTCCTTTTATAAATTTCACTGTCTTTACTCTCTATATCATCCTCTTTTCCACATTTTTAAAGATAAATACCAGTTGTGGTAACGATCTCAAAATGAGTTCGAACAGAATCCAATGAAATTACGACCAAAGTGTTTGTATGTATAAAAAAAAGGGTCAAATAGCTCAGGAATAAAATTTGTAATTGCTGAGAAATAAAGCGAGACGTATAAAAAGATAAAAGAGAAATATATAGGAAGGGGAAAGAGAGAAGTATGTTGGAAGGGGAAAAAATAGACATGTAGGTACGGAAAAGAGGAATGGGAAAGGTAAAGAAAAACATATGATAAGGTAATAGAGAGAAATACATAGTAAGGGAAAAGAGAGACATATAGGAAGGGGAAAGGATAGATGTAAGAAGAGTGATAAGGGGAGTGGAAAAAGTGACTTGGATATCAAGGGAAAGAAATATATAGGTAGGGAAACAGAAAGGAAGTTGAACTGAAAAAAAAACATAAAGGAAGAGAAAAGAGAAACATAGGGAGCGAAAATAAAAATATGCAGGAAGGCAATATAGAGAAATAGGAATAGAAAAGAGACATAGCGATTCTTGATGATGATGATGATCATCAAGAATCGCTATTCTTGTATAGCGCCGGTATCTGCCTCTGCTTATATATAACGATATTACATTCTGCATGTTTGACGCAGATGAGATAACGGAGACAAAGAGGTAATGCATTGTAGTTCCAACAAAGTTTATTTCCAAGTATTATATATATAAATGTGTAAAGTTATACATGTACAACAGCTTTGGCAACTCTTTTATTTAAATATTGTAAAGAAATGGATGAAGAGAACAATGGTAGGTGTAGCTTAAATCAAGGTTCCCCAGAGCTATCTACCCTTTGGAAAAATTGGTGATGCCGAAAAAATGTCTATATATATATATATATATGAAGGGAAGTTCTAGAAATATAAAAGAAAGGGAAATAAGCATAAAATTTAAGGATTAAGGGAACAGATAAATATATGTAGGAGGGGAGAGAAAATGCAGGAACAGAAAGGAGTGTGGTAAAGGAGAGAGAGAGTAGTCGCCAAGGTCAAGGATGATGCCCTATAATGTAAGCCGAATAGATAAATCTCTTACTCCAAAAGTTTTTAAGAATTCCTTCATTCCTGATCCTAACCCACCCCTGCAACGTATTGGAATGGATGTGTAGAAGGGTCGGTATGTTTTATTTGCATCATTAACGGAAACAAAAAGAAAATATTCCACATGACTTCACTCATTGCACTTGGTATTTCAGGTCAGGCGCATTCCTTATTCGCTGACCAATCAATACTCTTGTAATAACAGTGAATGAAATGCAATTAGCCAATCAGATTCTGTGTACAAAGTGAATCACATTCAGGCGCCCCGACCAACGAATTGTTAACTAGGTAGAAGGATTATAAAGGCCGCTGATTGGCTCCTCCGGTGCGAGCCGGCGGCCATCTTGGATAGCGCATGAACCTAGCTTCCGATCGTACCGGTACGTGCTTTACCATGTTTACAATGAAAGATATCATCATCATCCTTCAAAATGCCTTCTTGTGCCGCAATCAACTGTACTAATCGACTCGTGAAAGGGTCAGGAAAAACATTTCACAAGTAAGTGGTACTTTAATCACAAATAATCGATAAAATAAGAGTTTAAAGATAGGTTTTAGTCGTTTTGTATTCACGCATCGCGCATTGCACGCCAGTAGTAGTCAGTACTGACCTTCGGTCCCATCCGTTATGTTTTGTGTTTGTGTGAATATTATCAAGTGACACTGAAGAGGGAGAGCTCGAGAGAGATTCTCCCTGGCCTGGGTGGGTGGCCTGGCCCTGTGCGTGTGAAAGTGATGAACATAATTAGAATGAATACTGGTTGTGTCATGTTCAAATAAATAATGTTTGTTTAACATGTTTAACCCAGCCCAGGCCATGTCATGCATGTGCATGACGATGATGTGGAGCTCCGGGTCCCAAGCGTGTCACTCAGACTGAGCGCAGGACTCGTCCTCCTAGGCTTAGAAGAAGTTAGACTCTTAGTCTTGTCCTTAGTTTACTTCAATACTTAGCCATGGCAGTGGGTACTCTCCAAGAGTCCAAATGGGGTAGAATGGGGTCACAATAGCACCCCAAATAAAAAGGAAAAAATGAATTATGCACTTACCTACGTAACCTAGATTATTATGGATGACGTCTATCGTGACACAGAAACCTGACATCGAGGCACAAACTGGACCCCCAAAAAGGAAAAGTTCTGTCTCGTTCGTTCTTCTTTCAAAAATGAAAACAAAATGGCTGATCGATACCGAGAACGTAGGCAACATAGAGGTCTAAGGTCCAGTTTGTGCCTCGATGTTAGGATTCTTTGTCACGATATACCGTAGTCGTGAGCCTTGAGGTCGCAATGATGATGACTTTGAAAAATAATGACATATACTTCTTCATCATTAACGTCTTGACACTCTTCGGTTAGACGCATAAGACTAGAGAAAGACCAAAAGATGGATTTCCCTAGGAAATCCATCTTTGGATACAAAAATTATGTGAAGTTTATGAATTTTATTGACTTGCACCTTCTATAATATTTTTTAAAACCTTCCTATGCCTAATGCGTAGGAAGGTGTTAAAATCAATGAAATTCATAAACTTCACGTAATTTTTCTCTCCAATGGAGAGAAATTTCCTAGGGAAATCCATCTTTGTTTTGGTCCTTCTCTTATGCATCTAATGGAAGAGTGTCAAGACGTCAATGATGAAGAAGTATATGTCATTATTTTTTTAAGTCATCATCCTTGCGTCCTCAAGATTAGTCACAATAGACCTTCATGATTCATCCATATTATCGAGCCAAGTGCATAATTTATTTTCTCCAATTTTATTTGGAGTGCTATTGCGAATTTGCGACCCCATTCTACCCCATTTTGGAGAGTACCCATGTCTGCCTTATATTTCATGGACAAGTCCCGCGTTTGTTGTGATGTAACTAGCCAGGATGCTCCTACTAGACTAGAGATTATTAAACTTTTTAAGTCATACCACTGACGTGCTTAATTTCCACGGAGCCAGGAATGGCATGCCATTGCACTACATATACCGTCATTTTTTCCACGATTAAACTAAACTTACGTAGTCAAAATCAAAACTTTTCTTAAGGGTTTTGAGTCCAAACTTATGTAAATCAGCTACAATATATTTTACCCCCCCCCCCCGCACGCACTAAATGGTGCGTGTATTTATTCAAATAAAGTGTTAAATTAAAAAAAAAAAATATTAGAACAGGAGCGTTTACTCACAGTCTGTTATTGTTGCCGTTATGTCTTCTTTGTTATGTAGCCTAGATACCGGTGCGTATAGAGGGCGGCAAAATTATGAGTGGTGCTAGATATAAAATGCATGCATTTGCCGATAAATATGAATCTCACCTCGATGCTAAATTGTCCTGCACGCTAGACCAGTTGAAGTGCCATTTAGCATCGAGGTAAGATTCATTATCTTTATCGGCAAGTGCACACATTTCTTATTTAGCACCGCTCATGATTTTGCCGCCCTCTGAACGTGTCTGGAAGCTAAGCTACATAACAAAGAAAACATGACTGCAACAATAACAGACTGAGTAAACACTCCTGTTCTAGTATTATTTTTTAAAAATTTAACACTTCATTTGAATAAATATTAGTGCGTTCGGGGAGTTAAACTACTTGTAAAAATACATGTAAATTTGGGCTCAAAACCCTAGAGAAAAGTTTCGATTTTGATTAAGTTATATGCGAAAATGGCGGTGCGTGTAGTGCAATGGTATGCCATCCCTGGTTCCGTGGAGATTACACGCGTCAGTGGTTTGACTTTAATCTCTAGGAGCCTCCTGGCTAGTTGTGACCACTCACACTAGTGTGAGGTTAGTACTTTATTTTATTTTATCTGCCAAATACATTAAAAAGTGATTAAATCATTTTATTTTGTTCTCTATCCATTTTTAGATTTCCCAAAGCTGGTTCAGCCCATCTAAAGGAATGGCTGGTCAAGATGAAAAGAGACAAGTGGACACCGAGCAAGTATGCCAACCTGTGCTCAGACCACCAGCACAGAATGTCTGTCCATTCAAACACCAATAGTGTGCATGTCTCACACAAATTTGTAAATATGTAGCCTTAATGGTGTTGCATTATTAAAACATTGACTTTCCTTATCATTGCAATGTTAATTGTTGTTATCCATTCAGGCTGATGAATGATCTTAACAAGAAAACTTAAAGACTTGATCATGTGTATAGTACCGTAATGTGTATTCAAAACATGCCTTTATTAGTGTTGCAATATAAACATTTCATTGGACTCTTTCTTTATCATTACAATATGAACTATTACCAGGTATATCCGTCTGGACTGATGGTTTTATCAAGACAACTAGCACAAAATGTCTGTCCGTTCAAGCACCATGAATTCTAGTAGAGTGTGCATGTCTCACACAAAATTGGAAATTTATAGCATAAGCCTTGATCATGTGTTCAGTGCCAAAATTTCTATTCAAAACTTGCCTTGATAGTGTTGCAATATTTACATTTCATTTGACTCTTTCATTATTGCAATATCAATACATGTACTTATTGATAATCCAAAAGAATTTTATCAAGACAGCTAGCACAAGATGTCTAACCATTCAAGCACCGTGTATTCAAGTATAGTGTGCATGTCTCACACAAAATTGTAAATTTATAGCTTAAGCCTTGATCATGTGTTCAGTGCCAAAATATCTATTCAAAACTTGCCTTAATAGTGTTGCAATATTTTGTCTCTTTCATTATTGCATTATGAATACATATAATTGTTGATGATTAAAAAATAAATGTCATGTGTACGGGTAAATGCCATGTCATTTATTTTGTATGCTACCTAGTGCTAGAGAAATAATATATTTTCAGGGTTATTCTAAATCTGCAACACATTTTCTTTTTGTGTTTTAAATAAAGAAATTCTTTATTTTGATGAAAATTTGAAAGCAGCTAAATGTATTAGTCTATACATACCTTGAAATGTACATGTATATGTTCACTATTTTTTAAGTAATACATGTACATATTCCACGCTTGAAAAATATGTGAACAAGTAGAGGCAAATCTGACGAACAAAACACTGAAATTATATAAGTATTGGAAGAGGAATACAACCACAGAAATTATACATGTACAGCCCACCTATTGCATATTCTTCATGGCATGCAAAAAGCTGTTTTCAGAAAAAGTTGCCAAAATTTGGAATTCAATAACTCAATTATTTTTTCTAATCACATTTTCATTTAGATTTCTTGTGATTAGTGCTCATTAATTAGATATCATTTTTATATTTTGAAGTACTGTTGCACCTGTAGGCAGATGCTCCCCATTTGCATACTAACCAGGATGTACTGTACCTATAATTGTTTATGATGGAAAGTGAATTTTTTTCAGTGTTTTACAATCTATGTTTTGTTTGATTTTTCTTTTATTTAACTGATTTTACTGGTGGGATAAGTTTAAATATGTTCCAAGTTTAAAGGAAACTACAGTATACTCTACGTGCACAATAATACACACATGTACTTCCGAATCCTTGTACTCCTATGTTGATTCTATCATACGATATTCAATATTTGCTCAAACTCATACTAGTACAGCATACATATAACATGCTGTGAAATTTTGGATAGGTACAGTATGCGAATTAAATATAGATGTTTTTACACTTCTCGATGAACGGTATTCCTTAATGATTTTATGCAGTTAATTGACACAAATAAGTTGATTTTATTGCTGTAACTGCATGAAGTTCAGCTTCAGATTGGTTTTTTGTAAAGATTACGTTTGGCTTATGGACGACTTGTGATCTTGTGGAGTCAACTCATTTCCTGAAAATATACATGTATTGTACACCACTTCAGTACTATTTTGTTTGTGTGCTGTTCTGCAGTATATTTATCTATCATTTCTTGTATTTTTAACAAGAATCTTTATCACATTTCTTATTGCCACAGCTCAGAAATAAATATTGTTCACATCAAACTCTTGAAACCATGGAATCAATTTTTTATGTCATTAACTGACTTGCTCATATTGACATTTATTATTAGCAAATAGAAAAAAAGGCAGAAGAGGAGAAAGATATTAAAAACATAAGGAGGTAGTGAGAAAGGCAGAATTGGAAAGAGAATTGGATTCTCCGAGCAAAGTGAGCGAATACAAATTCAGCACTTAACGAAGAGAAAGAGATGGGTGAAAAGAACTGGCAGAAGTGAGAGAGAGAGAAATCAAGAGGAGAGGGGGCAGAAATAATTGCCAAGATTTATTGGATGACATGAGAGGGAGAGGGGGATAAAGAGAGAAGTTGGGCAGAAGCAATGTTGGATAAAACTAAAGAAAGAGAATGGGGACATTCAAGAGAAAAAGGGGCAAGAATAATTTCCAAGAGCCATTAGATGGCTATAGAGGGAAGAAGGATAAATGGAGAGGGTGCATGGGCAGAAAATTTGTGATAAAAATAAAGGAGGAGAATCAAGAGAAAAAGGGAAGAAAAAAATTACCAAGAACAGACAGATATAGCTAGTAGAGAGGGGGCAGAAGAGCTGTTAGATAGAAGCATGAAAGGGGAAGGCAGAAAAAACTAACAAGTGGCAAATAGAAGAGAGAGAAAAAATAATAATCAAAATTAAATGCCCGTTTCATGATGAATAAATTCACAATTTCAATTCAGCAAAGTGCTCTAGCTGTGAACGCATACAGTAGACGCCCGGGATCTTTGCTCTACACAAGATGGCGGCGTGTGCGCTCGAGCGGGGCCATCGTGGTGTGTGTACGGTGAATGACAACAATCCTTCTACGTGTATTATATTTCTGTGGCCCCGACTTAGTCTACAACTGTAGACCCACATCTGCAGTGTGTGTATCACAGCTGATTCAAGGAGTCTGCATAGCAGACTAGGACTACTATAGCCTGCAGATCTGGGTCTACAACATGTTTGACCAATGTACACGAAACGTGTACACAAGGCGGAGCTTGTTGAAACCCTCCGTTGCCAGTAGATACCATGATTGACAGCAGATTTGTGGAAGTAGGGGCAAGAGAGGGATTAGGATCCAGCTGTTCAGACCATTTCTTATCTTGTGGAATTTAAACAAATAGGGTATACTCCTCTTTCACTTTTGGGGCTTGCTACATACACATAGGATCCATATACATGCATAGATACATATATGAATGTACTTGAGTAGTCAGGAGATGGAATGGTTTGGATGATAGGTCCATGATGATACATAAGTCTGTAATAGCTCATGGTTATAATAGCATAGGGCATATTTTGAAACATTTTTTGTTACAGCAAGGAACGTGTATGGAACTAATACAGTACATGTATATGAATGTGTAGAAGATGCCCTGATCACCCCCCCCCCGGGTCTTTTATAAGTGACATGGAATAAACCTTGTCTTTTTCTCTCTTTCTCTTCCTTTCTTTCTTTTTTCCTCTTTTCATTCTTCTTGATTTTTTTTTCTTTTCCTCTTTTCTTCTCTTTTGTTTTCTTTCTTTTTTCTCTCTTCTTTTTCTCTTTATATCTTCCTTTCCTTTCTTCCTTTTTCTTTCTTTCATTCATTCATTTTTTCCTTCCTTTTTTTTCATTTTTATATCTTTCTCTCTCTCTCTCTTTCTTTCTTTCATTCTTTCCCTTCCTCCTCCTTTCTTATTTTTTCTAATTTTATTTTCATTTTTATTTCATTTGCTCTCTCATTCTTCTTCCTTTCCTCCAATGTCCTGTTTTTTTTAATGTTATTTATCATCCTACGTGTATCTTTATCATTTCTACAATATAATGGAACTGATTGATTAAAGGACAAGTCCACCCCAACAAAACTTGATTTGAATAAAAAGAGAAAAATTCAACAAGCATAACACTGAAAATTTCATCAAAATCGGATGTAAAATAAGAAAGTTATGACATTTAAAAGTTTCGCTTCATTTCACAAAACAGTTTGATATGCACATCTCGGTCGGTATGCAAATGAGGGAACTGATGACATCACTCACTCACTATTTCTTTTGTATTTTATTATATGAAATGTGAAATATTTTTATTTTCTTGTCATTGTCATGGTGAATGAAGTTTCATTCCTCCCTGAACACGTTTAACATTTTATGCTTCAGGCAAAGAGGTCCCAATCATCAAATTCGTAAAAATTGAAATATTGTGTAATTCAAACAATAAAAAACAAAATAAATATTGAGTGAGTGACATCATCGACTCTCTCATTTGGATGTAACTGGCTCGTTCATATAACTATTTTGTTAAAAATAAGCGAAACTTGGAAATGTCATAACTTTCTTATTTTACATCCGATTTTGATGAAATTTTCAGCATTGTGCTTGTCTGATCTTTCTCTATTGATTCAAATCAACATTTTTCTGAGGTAGACTTGACCTTTAATGAACCAAACCGTTTTCTAAAGTACAAAATAAGAAATTATATGAAATTTTAGCGTGCAACATTAACCTTATGTACTACTCACATAAGATATGACTTGTTCTCCTTTCTTATACCCTCTTTATTTCTTCCCCTTCCTTTCCTTCTTGTTATCTTTTCTTTCTCTTTCTCTTTTTCTCTTTTCTTCTTTTCCGTTCCTTCTTCTTACATCTTAATAAATTAAGTTTTGTTTGCCCTGCCATTAGCATTTAGTTTCACATTTTCTTTATAATTCTATTCTTTCGACTTCAATGTTTCCTTCTTCATTTAGCCTATTGTGAATGTTTTGATGTTTTGTTTTATGGCTAATATCAAATAAAGATAAATTATATATATTTCATTTACAGATGAGATTCAGACATCCCCATTGCACATGAAATACAGGGGCCGCGGAAGCGGGGGGGGGGGGGGGGTGACCCCACTTTCAAAGCCGTGTACATAATCGTAAAAATGACCATATGATTGTGATTTTTTGCGTCATCAGCCCCCCCCCCCCTACTTTGAAAACCATTTCCACGGCCCCTGAAATATACACTGTTCATCATCACACCGGACACCTCGGGCCCACCCTGGATCTGCCTATGAAATGCATTTTTTTTTAGAAGAAGTAGCATACACTACAGAAGTGGCGTACCTAGGATTTTCCACAGGAGGGGAAAATTTGCCTGCCAAAAAATTTGACAAGCAAAAAAAAAAAGAAAGAAAAGGTCCTCAATCGAAAATAAAGGTTTTCGTACCAGAAAAAATATTGACATGCTAAAAAAAAGAAAAAGGCCTTCAAGTTTGTCAGGGGGGGGGGGCAATAAAGGTCTTTCAAGCTCGTCAGGGGGGGGGGGGCCGGGGGCAGGGATATGTCTTTTGTATGGGTTGTGGCTCGTCAGGGGGGGGGGGAGATTGCCCCCCCCCCCCTCCGTAGGTACGCTAGTGCACTACAGCCAATATAACTGGTAAGTACATATTTAACAGACAACAACAAAAAATACCTACTTTCCACAATTCAAATCCAACAAATTAATATTTTGAAACAAAATAATTATCCTTCAAAGCAATGGGGCATAGTACATGTAAGCAGTTTGCACTAATGAGTAAAGCATCAAGGCATATAGCTCCCGGGCATACCAATATGCAACTTTCACATCTTTGGCATCGACATTGCATATGTTGACAAAGCTAATTGTTTTCATATTCAGTTCATTCAGCAATATTGGCTGATTTAAATCACATTGATTTTAATCGCGATTTAAATCGCGATTTAAATCACTGTGATCATTTTTTTTCAAATCATTGATTTAAAGGTCATATCCACCCCAGAAAAAAAAGAGTTTAATTGAATAAACATAGAGAAAAATCAAACAAGAATAACGCTGGAAACTACATCAAAATCGGATGTAAAATAGTTTATGATAACATTTTAAAGTTTCGCTTATTTTTCACAAAACAGATGGGTGTTTTATAAAGCTGTTCGTAAGTTAAGAGCGACTTTAAGAACGATATGAGATCCTTTCTTGTGGTAAATTGTATATACATTGGCGATGGTTTATCGCGTAAGAAGTGTTCACCAGTCGTTCTTTAAGTCGCTCTTAACTTGTGAACAGCTTTATGAAACGGCCCCCAGTTATAATGACAATTCAGTGATATGAAAATTAGAGAGTCGATGATGTCACTCACTCACTATTGCTTCTGCATTTTTACTGTTTGAATTATACAACATTTCAATTTTTACGAATTTAACAAATAGGACCCTCTTGTTTGAACTACAAAATGTTAAAACAATGTAATCCCACATGGTCAGGGAGGAATGATTTTTTTTTCATAAAAATATTTCATATTTCACATAATAAAATACAAAAAAAAAATGAGTGATGTCATCGCCCTAATTTGCATACCGACAAGGATTTGCATTTAACCACGGTTTTGTGAAATTAAGCAAAAATTTTAAACGTCATTACTTTCTTCTTTTAGATCGGATTTTGATGAAATTTTCAGCGTTATGCTTGTCTGATTTTCTCTTACTATTCAAAGCAGCTTTTTGTTGGGGTGCATGACTTTTCCTTTAAATCACTTCCATTGAAACATGTACAAATTATTTGGGATTTTTTTATTGTTTGTGGCAGTTTTACTTTTTAAATTAAAAAGAGAAAGATTTTACCAACTTTATATCATGAGAACAGGAATAAATCCTTCATATCTACTCAGAACAATTGAAATCAAATCAATGAAATCAAGTCAATCTTGCAAAACCAAAGATGAACATGTAGCCTACATTATATGCGACCCCTACTCAACTTGTATGTATGAGTAGACTTTGTTAATAGTAAAACAAATTTCTTGTTTCTTTATGTCAAAATTCAAAAGTGTTTTAGAGGGCAGTTTTCAAGAAAGTAAAGGAACTCTGAACTTATTAGGCTGAATCTCAACATGATAGATTTTTGCCAGGATGGGTTATAACCATGGATCCTATACTAGAAAAAGCCTGTTCAGACATTCTGAGTAGGATTGTGCTTCATTCAGCCAGTTCACTGAAAAAGGTTCAGTAATTAAGTACATGTACATTTATTTTAAAATATGTATGAATGTTCTTGGCAAAGGGCACTAACATGCTTGACTAAATCATAACAACTATACATTTTAGTGCCCTTTGCCAAAATGATTTATGTTTGTACATTTTTAAGTGAATATTTTGAATTGAGTACAATAAAAGTAAAAATCGGCAACGTCCCTGCTTACCCAATACACCGATATTTTAACATTTCTATTCCTTTACATGTTCCTGTATTCAAATAAATAGGCCGACACAGTAGTATAAGGGAACCCGTTTTCTTATTTTAGCAAAACTGCTGCTAAAATACTAGTTTTCCAGTTTATTGTAAACGAAATCATTTAAATCAACTTGAAAGTTTGTCAAAACTTTGCAAGCCAATGCTTTGAAACAGTCAAATAGTTCCAACTATGGCTCAAAGAAGAACTTAAAGGAATTGTCCAGGCTGGAGAAATTATGATACATGTATCAATAAATAAAGTAAAATTCACAGAGTAAAATACTGAAATTTGATCAAAATCGGATAACAAATAACAAAGTTATTGAATTTTAAAGATTTCTTTTCGATTATTCCGGTAAAACATTTCTAGGCATGTCTTCATGAATATCCGTTAGTTGGGCTTATGATGGCATATCTCCACTTGTTCTTTTGATTATGATTATGTGAAATTAGGTTTATTAAAAAGGAATTTACCAAGAACTAAAAACAATTGAATTGGCAACTAATTAAGTACATTAGTTATATATTGCCGCAACTTATTTCATCATAATGGAGACACATTATTTACACATGTATAAAAAAAATGAAACAATTATGATTTCATGTTATAAGAAAAAGGAAAGAGGGGATGTGACATCATCAACCCACCAAATGAACATTCATGACGATGTAAATATAACTGTTTTCACAAAATACTGATAAACTTTAAAATACAATAACTTTGTTATTTGTCATCCAATTTTGGTGAAATTTTCATCATTTTACTTTATTTATTTAGATCTGAATATTTTCAGCCCGGTCCATTCCTTTAAGGTTGATACAAACAAAAATAAATGCAGTCGGTCAAAGCTTTGAAAGCCAATGCTTTGAAACAGTCGTTCCAACTGTGGCTCAAAGAACAACTTGGGGTTGAAACAAACAAAAGATAAATGCAGTTTTCTTTAACGTGTATGATCTTCAATCCTTGACCTGAAAATAAAATTTAAAAAATATATCTCTTTGGAGAACTTGAATCTCTGAGTCATGGAATTCTTCCAAATAAACTGATCCTCATTAAATACCAAGAGCTTTGAAAATGAGCACCAACTTTGCATGTTTGCAGCATTAGCTGTACCAAGACAGTTCCTTTGAACCAATAAGTAGAAGCTCTCTACATGTACTTTAGACACAGCAGAAAATGTCAGCTTCTTTATGGCTTTAATATTTTCTATAAATTATATTTTGACTGGATTTGATTATGAAATAGTTAAGAATAATTTTGGTGGTGAAATGCATAATTTTTAAATTGATGTCAGTGTGAAGGGTTATATTTTGGGTGTTTGCACTTTGTTAAAAAAAATTTGTTAGAAAAAATCAGATTGAAATTTAAAAAAATCTGATTTAAATCAAATAGATCCGATTTAGGTTTATATAAAAAAATTGCCAACTTACAATCGTGAAATTTAAGATTTTCATTTTGTAAACTATCATATTTAATATTTAAGTTCTGAATTTTATGAGAATGGTGTTTTTGAGTTTGATATTTTGGGTTTTAAGTACCATATGATAAATGTTTTAAAGGGGAATCCAGCCTTGGCCATAAAATGTTGTGATGGGAAGGAGAAAAATAAATTAAACAGAATGGTGAAAGTTTGAAAGAAATCCGACAAGCAATAAGAAAGTTAAAGCTGCTTTAAAATTGAGATCACTAATACTATGTAGATTTCAAATTGGCAACTGGGTAAGTAAATTATGACAAGGGGCAAGGACAACTTTCCCATAGGCCATGTACTTTATTATCAGGGATTTGTGGTTTTCTTCTAAGTACCCATTCCCCTGGGGCAGTAATCTAAATATAACCCAGGTAGTATATTGTTTTATGTCCTCATGAAAGAAAAATATGATTTGAAATAAGACTTTTGGGAAAAATGACATTTTAGCCATAATATGTATTGGAGTACATGAAAGAGTAGTCCTTGCCTTACATCACTAGGATATCCCATATGCGGCCAATTTGAAGTCTCCATGGGTATAGTGATTACCAATATTTACAACTTTAAAAAATTCATAACTTTCTTATTGTTTGTCCAATATTATTCAAACTTTCACCTATCAACTTGTCTGATTTTTCCTTTCCTTATAAAAACAAGTTTTTATTTGGGTTGGATTCCCCTTTAAGGAATACTGGTTTAATTTACAAACTTAAGCTTAGTTTGCTTCATAAAAATCTGATAACTTTATACCATTCCATGATTTTCTCTTATTTAAAATATTGCAATACCAATGTAACCTCATATAAATTGGACTCAATATTCAAAAGAAATGTTTAAGAATAATTACCTATTCTAATAGCACCATCCGCACCTTTATTTAATAAGCGAGAACTCACAATATTTATCTATAAGTTCAAGAAGAGGTAGTTAATTGTTACCCATGTAGTTTTCAGATCTTTTTCAATGCAATAATCAAGTTCATAACCATAATACCCGTTCTTCCAATAAATTTCATTTATGGTCTATTAGGTCTATAGTCACGAAGCTGAGTTATGTAGGTCCCAAACAATGGAATGAGATTCCCCAAATAATAACTAATTCACAATTTATATATTCTTTTAGAAAACAGTATTCAAATTTTCTAGTAAATTATTATTAATTCTCACACATGATATCAATGCATACTTGTAACGTATCTACCCCCTCAACTCGTGTTTTTTTCTCCTTTTTATATACACTATTAACTATAATGATATGATATTCTGTTTTGTATTAATGTTGTTTTGTTTTTACTATGTTTTGGCGAGCCTCACATGTTTCTTATTACCTTCGTGGGAAGCCACGCAATTTATAATCACATTATTTGATGTTTCCTTGTATTTTTATCCTATTTGCGAAATAAAGATTGAATTGAATTGAATATATATATAGAGCTATGATAAAACCATCCACTATTTTGGGCCATGGAGCAAGGTTTTGGCCATACATGCAGCTGCTCAGTGGAATGTCATATGTAAACACTGTCTGATGGCCTGAGCGAGGGTATTACATAATAACCCTGCTCATGGCTCTGTGGTTGAAGTAGGGGATTATCTATACTCCTCAGTGGTCATAAAATTTGGTTTACAGACAGATGAAGTTATCCAATGAAAGCTCTCTGAAATTTTGGGTGGGTGGGACTTATTTTGACCGTGGGAACAAGATTTCCAAAGAAGAAGCAGACTCTGAAATGGCTCGCTTCGCTCGCCCTTTCAGGCTGGTTTGCTTCGCAAACCAGCTGCAGATCCCACTTCACGAGCCATTCAGAGTCTGCATAGCAGACTAGCCCCGACTATAGACGACGACTCTGAATCCTCGTCATGTGACTTTCATAAACAACAACATCGCGAATACGAGTACAGTAGGATACTTTTGCAATACCAGTCAACGTGTAATCGTGAAACCATACGGTAAATTACCATTTTATTAAACCTTCATGCTTCGATCATGTGAAAATGGCTTTAATTCATCGACTTTTCCAACATTCCCGTGAAAAGAGGCGCTCCACTTGGGGATGCGGAGCTTCAAGGAAGGAGAATTTAGAGTAAGTAGACGGAGATCTATCTAGAAAAATCAGCGTGCATGCTCAGCTCAGCATAAACTCAAGCCAAGCCTAAATAACGTTAGAGCTCGAGCTCTGCTCTGCGGCCGGAGCGCGGAGCCGGAGGCGCGGCGGCGGAGCTGAGCTGAGATCGAGATGCATCTCACTTTCTCATCGGGGCCGGGGGAAAGATGAGTGAAAATTATATCACTGATCATTAGTTAAATATTAAGCATAAAACACAATTCTACCTTGCTTTTTCTCCTCCATAATCATGACAATCTTTGTTCTAGTTGAATAATGGTAGACTCCCAATTTATTTAATTGTGAATGTGATCCCAATTTCCTTTTCCAGACCAGAGGCAGAGGATGATTTTTGAAGAAAAAAAAAACGCTTTCATTTCCAGAAAGACCCCAGAAATCTCATAATATTATTAATGTTAGACAGCCATTTAGTATGCAATGCAGTGTTATAAAAAGGGCAGAGAGAGGGAGAGTTGAGAGATTATTATTATGGGGATATTTAACCCAGAGAGCTCCCGTCCGCGCAGCGGGCGGGAGCCCAGAAGCTCACAGTGTATTCTACCATTGCCACCGGACAAGGGTGATTTATGGTCTAAATATTTCTCCAAATGAATTGTGAAAACAAAAAGTGTACAATTACCACGATTATATGGATGAAGGTCTAGCGAGTGGCAGATTCCTGACATCTGAGCACAGTCTGGAACCTCAAAAAAACGAAAAGTTCTCTGCTTCTACCCCGTCTCGATCGGCCATTTTTGTTAAAAATCGTAACAAAACGGCCGATCGAGACTGGGTAGAAGGAGAGAACTTTTGGTTTTTTTGAGGTTCCAGACTGTGCTCAGATGTCAGGAATCTGCCACTCGCTAGACCTTCATCCATATAATCGTGGTAATTGTACACTTTTTGTTTTCACAATTCATTTGGAGAAATATTTAGACCATAAATCACCCTTGTTCGGTGGCAATGGTAGAATACACTGTGAGCTTCTGGGCTCCCGCCCGCTGCGCGGGCGGGAGCTCTCTGGGTTAGGGGATATTATGACATATCATTGCTTGATCTTAATAAAGCTTATTGTATTGTCTTTCTGCTGATGCCCACAATCAAAGTGTTGATTATTTTGGCAAAGGATGAAGGTTCAGGTTCAAAGTTTATTTCACTATTTCTAAGTCTAGTAGTGACATGTATGTAGTATGTACTGGTCAACAGAAATGGTCTTGATTCTATGAAATCTGTCTTGTGAAAACAAATTATTATTCTGTTTTGGTCAGACTCACAGCACAGATTATTTGAACTTCTTGAAAATTTTGATTTTATTTGTTTTACTGCAGATCACCAGAAGTGCTGGTTTCTCACAAATGGTAAGTTAAATATGTGATTTCACACAAATGCATTAATTATTTTTTGTAATTTCCATCCAGTAATTCATGGCTTCATTCTCCAGGATATTCTTTGATTAATTTAAACTCAAATTCAAGGTTCATTTGATAGAGTTAAGAGTTTATAAGAACAAGAGTTATAATGACACTACTGAAAAACCTTAAAAAACAGCCCAGCAGTTGTGATGCCAATTAATA
The DNA here is from genome assembly GCF_037042905.1 of Lytechinus pictus. NCBI lineage: Eukaryota > Metazoa > Echinodermata > Echinoidea > Temnopleuroida > Toxopneustidae > Lytechinus > Lytechinus pictus. The sequence continues at coordinate 22,613,767 of NC_087262.1, forward strand.
GGCCTTCTTATATCAATTAAAACTTGAATTGTTGTTGTTGTTGTTGTTCGTTTTGGGCCTGTTTCACGCCCTAGTAGTCTCCTCGGTAGACACTTAGTGTTGAGAACTCAAAGGTAGAAAAACTGCTAGGTAATTGTTTTGTTGGCTATTTTGGCTAGATGTTAGCGCTGGTGGATGAGACAAATGCTACCACCGATGCTCTAATAATAGATTGCATTTGCTTGGTCATTGCAGGGTTGAAGCCCAGGAGGGTGACCACCGAGATCTCTCTGAGATGGTATGGAGTGTTAGTTTTGCTGTATCCTATCTCTATGGTCTGTATCGTCTTCAGTCTACTGGACTCATAGAGTGAACAGTGGAGAAGGACATGCTCTATAGTTTCCCTGTCTCTGTTGCAACTGCAGTTAGGTGAAGGGTGGTTGTGAGGGAAAATTCTGTGCATATTGTCATTGAGTTTGGTATGTCCTGTGAGCATCCTATTCAGCTTCACTTCTGTGGATCTTGGGAGAGAGCTGTGTGCATTCTTCCTGGCAACTGTGGGCTGGAGTTGGTATGTCCATCTTCCTTTTGTAGATCTGTCCCATCGTCGTTGCCACAGCTTCTCAGTGTTCTTACGGATAATCTTGGCACTTTCCTTGTGCAGAGTAATTTCAGAAGCTAATGATGATGAGCTTGCAGCTTCCAAAGCAGCATCCTTGGCTAGTTGGTCAGCAAGTTCATTTCCCATGATATTTGCATGCCCAGCGATCCATGTGATGGTGACAGTAGTGCCTCTACTTCTTAGAAGAGTGATGTTTTTATTAGTGCGAGATACAACCTCTGGGAACGATGAAGAGTGGAGAGAACTGGTCATGGCCATGACAGCACTTTGACAGTCAGTGAGAATGTGCACTACCTGATCGACTAGGGCTGGTTTCTTCAGGGTGACATGTTCCACAGCTGTTTCTATGGCGACCATTTCAGCATGAAAGCTACTCGAATTTCTAGCAACAGGCTTGCCGATGCAGGTTGGTATGCAGTTCAGTCCTGTCCAGTAGATGACAATGCCTGCTCCGCAAGGACCTGGGTTCGACAATGCAGACCCATCTGTGAAGATGATAGTATCGGTATTGAGACTTAGAATGAAATCAGTCGCCAACTTCAGAGCCTGGTCCTTCTGCTCACTACTTCTGTCTCTACTATTTCCAAGGTTTCTCCACTCAATGCGAACCTCTTCCATTCTGCACGAGAGGATGTCAGACATATCTTCGATAGGTTGGGAGCCAGGATCGTTTACCTGTAGGCTGACATTCAGATCTTTAAGGGCCCTGGTCATCAAGCAGAGAGGGGTGCTTCTGGGTCCACGTGAGAATGCTGGATCACCCAAGAGACTTTGGACTAATACCCTGAAGTTATCTGTTTCTTCCTTACTAAGAATGTACTGGCACAAGGTTCTCGCAAGTATTTCACGTAGTCTTATGTCAAGAGGAAGAGTGTGAGACATTACTTCCACAGCATCAGAAGAGCAGTGAACAAAGGTCCCTGTGGCCATTCGAAGCGCAAGATTTTGAACTCTTTCCAGCGCCGAGATGGACCTGACTGTACACCATACAGGGTAGGCAAACTCCAGGTGCGGTCGAATACATGCCGAGTACAATAGAAGCATGAGTTCCATGCTGGCACCAGCAGTGTGTGATGTTAAGGCAGAGATCTTGCAAAGTGCTCTCATGGCTTTTGAAGCTGTTGTTTCAACCTGACTACTGAAACGCAGATTCTCGTCCAAGATGACACCCAGACATCTGCACTCATTTACTTGGGTGAGGCGATTGCTGCCCATGTGTACTGCAATGTCCTTGTGACCTCTTTTACTGAAGCACATGACATTAGTCTTTGAGGTGTTGACCGAGAAACGCCAGGTATTGCACCACTTTTCTAGCTGTTGCAACTTGACTTCCAGATTCGCAACCGCAGTATGCAGGCAGTTGCTTGTCTCCCATAGGGTGATATCATCAGCATACTTGATGTGATTGCCTAGATGTGGAGAAACATCATTGATTGCAATGATGAAAAGGATCGGAGCAATGACCGAACCCTGAGGAACGCCTACACTTGTCTCTTGCCAATCTGTTCTGACAGTGTTAACAAGGCATCTGCAGTATCTGTCTCTGAAAAAACTGGAGATAGACAACAACAGTCTCCCAGAGATACCGGCTTTGGCCAGTTTAGAGAGGACTGCTTCTCTCCATACGTTGTCGAAGGCACCTTCAAGGTCGATCAGAACAGCAGCAGTGTCGTGGTTGTGTTTGAAACCACTCAGTATAGGGAGAGTCATACTGAGCAAAGCTTGAGTGATGTCGCGTCCCTGTAGGTATGCAAACTGTTCATGTTCAAAGAAGGCCTGTTCATGTAGGGCTGCCAACAGTCTTCTGGTAATGACCCTTTCATATAGTTTGCCAACAACAGAGGTAAGTCCTAGTGGGCGATAGGATTTCTCAGTATGGTACGACTCTTTGCCTGGTTTTGGTATGAATATTTTGTTTTCTCTTTTCCAGATCTTGGGTATCTTCCCCGTCTTCCAGCAAAGCTGAAACAGTTGAAGGAGATAGCGTTTCATTGACAATCCGGCAAACTTGATTAACTTAGGATGAATTTCGTCAGGTCCTGGGCTACTGTTTGACTTCATTAGTGACAGAGCGACAGCAATCTCAGCAGATGTCAGGTCTGAGTTGTAATTCTTCGCTGAGGCACTTGCGTCAGTAACCAAGGCAGTGGATTCATGTTCTATTGTATTCTGAACAGAATTATTAATCTCATTGAACCATATATCATCAAATCTGCCTGGGGTGATGGTTTTCATGATATGAACTTTCTTCAGTCGCTCAGCTATATCTACATCATTGAAATCGTAGTCGTCATCGTCTCTTTCAAGGGGCTGGACAGGAGCAGAGGTACTTCCATTCAGTAATTTGTTGATAGTTCTCCATGGGTCCTCACAATTCTCTTTTAGTTGCTCGCATTTCTCAAGCTGCCACTCTTGAAAGGCCTTCTTGTACTCTACCATGAACTTTGATACATTTCCTTGATGGATAGTAAAGTTGTTAGGTGTTCTCCTCCTCTTGTACGTCTTCTTGGAGAGCTTGCAAAGCTTAAGGAGCTCAGACATTTTAGAATTCCAGAAAGGCTTGCTATGTCTACATATCCTTTTTCGAGGAATCTTCTCAGCTGCCAGGGTTTGTATTGTATCTGTGAAATCTTTGCAAGCTTGGTCAGGATCTGTCATCTCTGTCAGTGATCTTCCCAGATCCTCAAGTTTATTTGACACTGCATCTTCCCATGCGGTCCAGTCAACATCAGCCAGGGATAGATGACTTCTGACTTGAAGGGAATCTCCCATGGTCTTCAAGGTAATCAAAATGGGAAAGTGGTCAGACCAAATCGCATTTTTCTTATCGACTTGCCAAGTTATGAGATTTGGGTTGCATCTGGCTGAGAGGGCGAGGTCTATAGCACTCAGATTGCCACTGAAGTCCCGAGTTGGAGTCCCGTCGTTGTGCAGATGAAGACCATATTTCAGCATGATGTCTTCCAATTTTGAGCCACGAGACCATGCTCTATCATGCCTGACCCTATGATCTATGTGCCAAGTTTCCCATGTGTAGCTCCTAGCATTGAAGTCGCCTGTTAGGAGAATAGGTCCAGAGGTTTTGTTAAAGACCTTCTCCAGATTGGTGTCAAGCTTTTTTAAATAAGTAGGATTGCTGTCTGGTCGAATGTATATGGAGCCAATAGTATACATGGTGTTGCCAATTTCCGCCTGGACCCAGATACCTTCAAAATTGTCAACTTCTAGATCCTTCCTTCTGACTATCTTGACTCCAGGCCTAGGGAGGCATGCTACTCCACCATAGTTATCTTGACTGCTGTTCCTACACATATTATCGCATTTCCAGTTCTTAAATTTTATCACATCTTGTGTGTTCCACGTTTCAGAAAGGAGAGCAATGCTAATGTTTCGTTTGTCAACATACGTTTTGAGGTAAGGTTGTGAGGTGTTCAAGCTACGAATGTTGGCTTGCAAGACATTGAACTGCATGTTGATTTGTCCGTAACTCTCTTTCAATTCTACTGTGCAGAATACGTTTGTACACAGGGCAACGTACACTGTCAGATGGATGGCCTTCAACATTGCAGTTGATGCAAAAACTGCGGGTGCATCGTGTTGTTTGATCATGAGCTCTCCCGCAGTCCACGCAACTTTGTTCCCTTTTGCAGAATCTAGCAAGGTGACCGAAGAGCTGGCAGTTGTAGCAACGAATTATTCTGTACTTTCTCAGAGGCTCACAGCGATAGAGTTCCTGTTAAATTTCCAAACCTTCCTGCAGTAAAGTATCAACTGCAGAACAAGATGAAAGGAAGATCTTAATGATTGGCATACGACGTTGAGAGCGATGATTACGAAGGGCGTACACTGAAGGCTTCTCACCAGTCTTCTTTTCTATCGCTGCTTCAATTTTGTCTAAGCAGGTATAAGGTTTCACACCTCTGCATACCACAGCATGTCGACCTTGAGTGCCAGGAGGGTGAGGGAAGATGTTGCCTTTACCAAAGGAATCTGAAGGCCAAGGCTTGAGAGCTTCCTGATAGTCAATCTTTGATTTACAATGAAGAGCTATTCCACCGGCTGGCAGAGAATAGGCAAAAGTAATGTTCAGATTTGGCTTAACTCTATGAATTTCTTTGCTAATTCTGCGACTATCATTAAAAGGTGAGGGAGCAGAAAGTCCATCTAATATCACAATATAGCTTGAAGAGGTTGGTTTTTGTTCTGCTTCACCTTGCGAGAGATATTCTGAAAGATTTGGAGGGTCTTCCGGTACTCCTTGGGTCTCTGCCTTGGTCTGAGAAACAGGTTGGGGGTTGTTGAGAGATTCCGCTGTCTCGTCCTCCTTTATTCCACAACTGGTATTTATCAGCTTATTGGTCAGAGTTCTCAAAACCTTGTGTATTTCAACGTTTTTGATACTCTTGATTACACAGATAGAGCATCTATACTTGCGCCCACGTCTGGTAACAGTTTTCCATTCACTCTCATCAAGCTCTGTACATTTTGAGTGCCACCACTGATGGCAGAACGAGCATTCAATCCAATCTGTTTAACAGCTAGAACTGTCCAGGTCTTTATTACAAGGGCATTTGCTTTTCACGTCAGTTGAAGACAAAATTTCCACATCTACAGAATTCCTGGATGGGCAAACATTTTCCTCATCCTTCTGTTTTCCTTTTGTTTGTTTCTTCCTTTTTCTGGGTGAGGTTAGTTTTACGGGTGACACATTACTGTCAAGCTTGGAGGGAAGTTTGGGAACATGTTAAAGTGATCAAAATAGTGATGTAAAACAAACCCTGCAATTTAAAGACGAAGTCCACCCCAGTTAAAGGCTGATTTGAATCGATAGAGGTAAATATGCAAAATTTAGTGACATGCAAATGAGAAAGTCGATGATATCCCCCACTCACTATTTCTTTTGTTTTTTATTGTTTGAATTTAAGAATGTTTCATTTTTTACAGATTCCATTCAGAGAGGAATAAAACTTTGTTTCACATGACAATGAGAAAATGAGAATATTTCATGTAGTAATATACTAAAGAAGAAGTGAGAAGGCCTGTGATGTCATTACTCCCCTCATTTGCAATTGACCCGGATGTGCCTAAAACTGTTTTGTAGAATTAAGCGAAGCTTGAAATTGTCATAACCTTCTCATTTTACATGTGACTTTGATGAAATTTTCAGTGAACATTATGCTTTTTGGATTTTCTGTTTTTATTCAAATCAATTTTTTATTGGGGTGGACTTGTCTTTTAAGTGGTTGCATAAAAAAGTGGGATTCTGAACACCATTGATGAAGCATTTATCTATTTCATTGCATGGGCTCTTACCGCTCTATGAGTTCATTGAAGCAATAAAAGTCTCCACAGGTTATAAAGAATCAAACCCCTTTTTTCGTAAAAATGGAGGATTTCACTCGTTCAGCAGTCTGGATGGATTTCCCATTCCCAATCTCTGGGCTCTTTTGTGCTCTTTCGGGTAGTCCAGTCAAGCTTTCAATTTAGTTTTCTTACCTCCCACATGGAAGTATTGCCTCAATGCATGCTATCCAATAGACATTGTATTTTCAGAGGATGAAATGGTTTATTTTGGATTTATTTTTGATTCATCAAGCATTCTTCAGCAGGTTTGTCTGTGTCCCTATTTCCTCAAGCATGAAATGTATGATGAAATGGAGCATCAATTAATGATATCTTAAAGATATATTTTGATGTGTACTTCTCATGAAAAACATCCTATATGACTATGATGTATGTAAAAAGGGTGATACATGTACCTGTATTCCAGGACTTGGCTCAGAGAAGGTGTACATGTATTATAATAAAAGAAAAACAGGAAAAAGAATGTTCACTGAAAGCAAATCACTCAAATTATTACTTTATAACCAACCTTGAATTGTGGACATAGAGCTACATGTAATTCTGATCATTGGATCAGATAAAAGGCATGATAATCCCTACCCACACAACCATCATGTGACTTCACGGTACAAAGAGCTTTCATAATAACACTCTCAGACAATAAAGGAGTTCACAGGAAGTTTGTTTACTCTTTGAGACGAATTTAAACATCAAATAAAATGTGACCTGAAAGTGTTCTGTACTAGTTTTACAATGTTTCAATCTAATGTGTCAGTGTCAGAGCTACAAGACGGAAGGGGTTATCTTTACTTGCAGTAATTGGGTCTTTTTTTTGGGTATTTAGGTCACTTTTCTATAGGGTAGGCATTTAGTAATTACTGCACAAAAAGGAAAAATGAAAGGCGAATGAATGATTTGGTCACAATCATACCCTTGGTGGCCATGAATTGTTTAGCCCTGTATAATCCAATTCAAGCTGGGCGCTGTCGGGCGAGTAAACCATGATTATGTGTTCCTTTGTGTAGTATAATAATGCCTTAAAATTTTGTCTAAAACTTTCATTATACAGTTACAGGTATTGTTGATTATAAATACGTGTAGGCCTACGCTAGGGAAACGTGTAGATATCATAATTCTATCCGACAAATGAATATATATATTTTCAATAAATTTAATCTTTTCATTTTATAGGAGATGGTGAAATTGTTGATGTCTTTTTCTTCAGTGAACCTGATCTTTGTCATGTCTGATAAATGAAAAAAAAACACAACCCCCCTAGACATCTGTATACATGTACTTGGCTTTACACTACGAGTGTTTAATAGAGAGTAAACTAGCAAACTATTTACACATGTTGTCATGTGGTATAGACTTGGTACAGACTGATGGGATTTATTGGATTAGTTTCAAGGCAAACTGTCTTTTACAGGGATTATCCCACTCACATGACTATTGAAAGTAGTGGTAACAATTTAATGCAAATGAATAACAGAATCCAACTACTGTAAATGACCACCAAGATGTACAAATCAACAAATTATTCTGGCAAGGCTTTTCAATGAAATCCAAGCCCCCCCCCCCCCCCGGCCATGGCCCGTGGATGCTTTATGGATAGGCCTCAATGCCCCTATCATTGCATTGTCCTCTGATATTTTTGTGCCCTTTTAAATTTTTCCCATTTGTGCTATATAATAAAAAAAACGTGCCCCATAGAAATGTGGTCTTGCCCAGTTGCCGTAAAGATATCCAAACTAAAGTCCGAGATGCTCTTGATATACATGTACCATACTATAGCGAAATAAGCATAGCATTTTGTTGATAATAGACAGCCCTTTTCTAAGTTTCATATGATCCTTCATAACCTTGTGTACACTAGTCTACATGATAATTTAATAGTTATATCATTATTTTACAATGCTTGACTAATAATTCACCTTGATTTTATGAAAGACCTTTTATTTGTGCTGTCTGCGAGTATAGTGCATGTGTACGTACATGTAGATGTGTACTTTATGCTTGAAAGCTTTTCGGCTTTTGTCTTGATTTGGTTTTGAATAACAGGTGCATACTGCAGTAACTACACACCAATGCACATAGTAAACTTGTAAAACTTTTCTTTTGCTTGCATTTCACAGACTTTGTTTACAGGAAATGTCACATGGGGAATCTTGAATATGATTCAATGGTTCAAGGCCATAATTATAGTTTACTGAAGCATATTCAAAAGTTTGCTTTACACTGTGTTGTTGGAATCCTTAAACTGAGTTTTAATTTTTTTCATAAAGAAATCAGACTTATCAAAACATTTGTGTGGAATTTTGAGGATGATAATGGAAATGATAAATGTTTTACATTGGTGTAATGAAATAAGAAACATTTTAAGTGCTCATGAGTTCAAAGGATCATGCCCAGTTCCTGCTATGACTTCTTGCATCAATTGACGTATGTCCTGTAATAGTTTCATGATTTTCTGGTTGCCTCTTGAGAGTTGAGGACAGAGGTTAGTTTTTCTATTTTCAGAATCCTGTTGGTATAAGATCACTCCTTTTTATAAGAATTGATTCATGTGAGATTTGGAGAGCATTTGGTGAAGAGTTTTGCCATTGATTTTCACTGATCAAAAACAATTTAGAGACAGTGATTTTCCTTTTAAAAAAATGGTCTTTTCCATTTCTGAAAATCTTGATCTAAAAATGGAAATTATGTTTTGTCACTGAAAATATAGACAGCAAAAACCTGAATTCCGTGTTGCAAAGGTGAATTCCATGATTTTCTGCATGAAAAGAATGAGAACCAAACAGATTGTCTGTTTCTTTTACCGGTAAGACGAAAAATCACTGTCCCTAATAATACTACAGGTACACTGTACACATGTACATGTATTTATAAGCTAGCTACTGAAATTCTCGGCATTTGATTGGCTGAGAGCAAATTAGTCAATGAAAACCACGAACAAAACTTTGGGAAATGCTCCCCAAAACTCTATATTTTGAAAATGCTGTTCTTCCTCTTTCACTGGATTCTTAATGTACATGTAGGAAAGTGCAATGTCAACCTGTATTAAAGACTGTTTTGAGTAAGTATGAGACAGAATGTGATCGTGTGAAATCTATACGCTGAAAGGATATCTTTTGTGAGACAAATAAAATGGAAGGTTATTTCCTTCCTTTTGGATGCATTTCTTAGGGATTCTGACCGATGGATAATGGGATGTACTACTTCTTTAGTATTGATTTTCATTTTAATAACTTGGGAGTGTAATCATGCACAACATCATGCAATTTAAAAGGTCACATAGTTCTGTTGATCATGGACATTTAATTTTTGAAATGCATTGGTTAAAACATTTTCTGTTTTAGATAGAGAAGAAACGGTTTATGGTTATGATGGTGTTTTTAAAAATGTAATTGTCTTATGTATCAATGAGGCTTGTTGGTATTTTTTTATACATCATTCTGATAGGCTTGAAGCCTATAGTTGCATTTTATACTGCAAGCAAAGATTTTAATCAAAGGCCTATTACTTCTACTTTTTACTTGGCTTAAAATCTGAGACCATGCAGGCCTATCGGATGTATTGTATATGTAGTAAACATCAGTACATACATTACACGTACACGAAGGTCTATTCTTAAGAACTCTTGACTAATCTTTACCTATTTTTGCTACTACATGTAGATTTGAAATACGGTTACGTTTAACCTCAGTTCCAAACAATATGTTCTTACGATTGTTTACTGTATTACAGGATTTAGAGGAAAACTACAACTGCCAATGTACACACCCACAAAATAAGGGTATTCATTGGCATTAATCACAGACATTCCCAGCCAAAGGAATTGTTTTGATGAGTCAGAAAAGCATGAGGAATGATCACAAGATGTGTCGTAATCACCACAACTCGCCATGCTGTGCCAACTTTCGTCATCGTACGGTCCTGGAATCGGGTGTCTTGTTATGACGAGGAAGGAAGAAATCATTTGTATTGCTTATTATCTGTATCATGCGGTTGATCCCATCGGGAGGGTTGATCGGAAGTCTAAATCTTCTTCAGTGAAATATGGGATTTTTTTTTACTCGGCTTTATAATATCTCTATGTCATTGTAATCCAATTTTTTACATCTTTTTAAAGGCTATAGCAAAAATTAACTGATGAGAAGAGTCCATGATTGATGTAAAAAAAGTTTCCATTTATAGTGTGTTGACCTTTTTATTGCTAAACTACATAGAGTTGATCAGGAAAAGAAAGCAAAATGAAAGTAAAATATGACTTTGCCTTTGTTCTGAATTGCTTACACTGGTGTTACTCACAGATGAAGTTATGAATATTGATACACAGGACAATGGACTGGCCTACAATTATATTTCTATTCGCGTTTATTTGATTTGTTGGTTTTTGTTTCACTTTAGTTTAATCTGTTTGAACAGCACTCCCGAAAACAGTGTGCGTTTGCTTTTCGGTGAAAGGAAAGGTTTAGCTTGGCTCATCAAGCATACAGTGTAGCTTTATTTATTTAATCTTTATGTGTTCTGTTTGTGTGTTGCCTTTCACCACATAAAAGCAGCACTCACTCCACGTTATATAGTTCACAAGATTTTTTCCTCCGTGAGTCAGAGATATGTGACACCCAGTCACTTGATTTCTTCTAAAAGGCAGTTGTAGCTTTCAGGACTGGTAACTTTGTCCAAGATTTAAAGTTAAAATCACATTTCCAGCCATTATTGTAATCGTGATTGCAAACCTTTAAAGACATAATGTAGGCCTACTTGTACATTTACTCACACTCAGAGAGAGGAATCGGCTGGGCTTTTAGAATCAAGGACAGAAAAGTGGAAATTTATGCATTGAGATTTAACAGCATTAGAATTTTAAGTGTACCACCGTACCAGTAAAGAATTCTTTTTGATACTACATGTACGTACAGTCGTACACTGTACATGTACACATAGACTCTGTTCTCGTTACGCTTTTTAAAACTAGTTAACTGGAAACCGGTTCAGGAAACCAGTTTGAAAGATCGCTTTGCTATCGTTCCCATTTGATCACCGAAAGTGGTTTTCAAAATCACTTCACGTAAAGCGATCTTGTTGCTATGGGAATGCTGTCAGTGGGGTGACACGTTTCTGGCGAAATTCGAAACCGCATCGTAGGCATTCTACACACAGTGTAGAGTAGTGCGCTAAAAATGTGCAAAGATCGCTTCCTGAAGAATGGTTGTGTCCTCACTTACGCTAAAACCAGTTTAACGAGGCAAAGTGATCTTGAAAACTACATCGCGAGGAGGTTTTATGATCCGGTTTGGAAGATCGCTTCAACCTTTCTCATTACATGTTAAACTAGTTTTAGGAAGGTAGTGAGAACGGTGTCATACATTTTCTTTCTGTCCTAGACAAACTGCTTTGTTTCATGCAAAACTAGCTGGGTGCTCTCACTCTGCAGCTGACGAACCACAGCTTACTTTTAAGAGAACTTTAAAGTGGCTCCCATTTTGTTTGTCTCTCAGGGATCGTAAATTTCATTCTGTCCAGTGTCCAAACTGATTTTTTTCTACATTTGATGAGAATACACAATGGGAAGATTTTGGCTTGACCTACATGTACATGTAGGCCTATCTAGACTGTTTGGAACATTGAATATCCGTTTTCTTTAAGTCTTGGTTGTTCCTTTAAAAAAAATAAAGATTTGCATTTCTTGAAATGACTTTTTTTGCAAAGTGCAAACTTTAAATTCATGCCAAGCTTGCAGGAGAGGCGCAATTTTGGCAATGCCATGGTCCCCATCTTTTCCGGGGAAAATGTGCATAGATCTGTGCCAACAATTTGTCGTACATTTTCTTTCATTTGCACCTTAAATCTATCTCAGACCCTCATGGGGAATGTTATGTTTGTGTTTACAATTACATGTAGCTTTGCACACTCCATATTAAAGAAACCTCAATCTGTTGATGCTTATATGTACATGTGCTTGTGCATACATGTGATTTGATTTGCTGTTGTCCATCTACATACATACCCAATAAAATGGTCCTACATGTATTAGGGTGCGTTTATCCGCCACTTTTTTACCCTATAATCATGATTCGAATCATGATTCAAATCATGATTCTGCAGAATCACGATTGCGTTTAGTCGAAATTGAATATAATCATGATTAGAATCACAAACATGAAACACGAAAAAAGGGGCGTTTGGAAAGACGTTTCTGCAGAATCACGTACGAAAATGTTCGAATAAACGATATCGTGATTTGAATCATGATTATATGACCTCACTGTGTCGGGCTACGGCTTTCGGTTTGACTCTTGCCAAGCTCAAGGCTCTCTATGTGCACATTGTATGTACATGATTACTCTGCATGCATTTCTTGTCATGTTCAAATTCTGTGTTGGTCTTCGCATCGTCCACTACTTTTCATTTTTTGGTCATGTCTTCAACTTCAAGTTCTAGTAAATGAATTAACTGGACAGACAATGATCTCAGTTGTTGTTGAGTATAGAGTGTCAATATTAAATTGGATATACGCTGAAATTCACTTCCGAACACCATTTTGGATTAACTAACAAGATGATTTATAGAAGCATATGGACCCTATATGATAGAAGTAAACTTAGGTTGAATTCTGGAAGCAAAATATTTTTCGAGAGCCGAAACACGTGCGAAAATCTTCCTCTGTCAAACTGCGCACTAGTGATGCGCACTGGATTGGCCCGAATCTGAGGAGAAACAGCTTTGGAATGAAGGTCGTCTAAACGCTGATTCTGTGATATCGTGATTCATGTTTGTGTTTTGAATCATGATTCAAATCATGATTCAAATCATGATTCTGGCTTGAGGTCGCATAAACGCAGCCTTAGAAGAACACTATTAATTTGTAGCCTTTGTTAAATTTCCCTTCATTGCATGGTCAGTGCACCTAACTATTCCAGGAATTTATTGACCAGTGCTATTGTATGTTGTAAATGTAAATGACTACCGGTGTGCATGTAATGTACATGTACCATAAAGGGGGATGTGGTACATTGTACATTGTAGTTCTTGTTGAAATTTGATTTATTTATTTTCGTGTATTGCATTCATGGTTAGAAATATATATTCTATCGGCTGGACTGAAATTTGATAGAATTATATTTATAGGAATCAATGAAAAACACTATGAGCAGGTACATGTAATTACCATACGTTTATGGTATTTAATTACATTGAATACCATACATGTTCCTTAAAAAACCACCCTTATTCAATGTTTTTTATCAGTGTACACCATCGTATCGTTAGAAACCAAGTCATGTGATGCCCGATTCGTATTGATTTCAGAATTTCCTACAACGTAAACCTAACACTGGCACCCTGCCAACGCACACTGATATTGCTGTGAGGAGTGCAATATGGGGCTTGTAAATATGACCTCCAGTTTATAGGTCTGACTTCCAGGCTACATTGAGTTCAGTCAGGAACATTTTATAGTATATAGTCTGATTATTTTTTTTCCTTCTTGAATTGTCCCTTTGATTGTTGTTCTTTCTAGCAGTGATAGGCCTACATGTTCTATAAAGTGAAACGTACAACAAAATCGATCAAAATTGTCAGTATGTACAATGATTCATTATCATTTTTCTCTATTCTCATTATAATCATATATTCCTCAAGTAATTTCAAGATGAAGTGATGGTTCTACAAGGTGTTCGCTATAAAAGGCTGTGGGAGCCACAGACACTGTATTTACTGTACTCAGACGACCTCTACACAGAACATTCCACATACATGGTACCTTTACCAGATATTATTGAATTCAATTAAAAAATTGGCAATTAAAAGGAAATATGTCAGACCCACAACTATGGAACAAATTTCCGCTTGACATTCTGAATTCAACAACTTTACATAATTTCAAACTAAAATTAAAAATCTATTTATTCCAGTAGTATGTACAGCATCTGGGAAGCTCTTGCAGCGCAATAGAATACACAGAAGTATTTTTTGAACTATATAAATGCATTTTATTATTATTCAGATAAAAGCTGGATGGAATAATTAATATTTCAAATTTTTTATCCACGTGTCAAGACATAAGATGCAGTACCAGCAGGCTTACATTAATTGCATACAATGTAAGCCTACACTTGATGTCCTCTTTGGCAGATGAGTGCTGACACATCACAGACCCCTATTAAACCGAATTTCCTACCCGATACCAGTCTCGGGGCGCCTCAAGACTTGCTTCCAAAAAGTTGACCTAAATTTTCTACCCCCTATTATACTGGAATTGTAACGAGTCTTGGGGTACCCCGAGACAGCTTTCTGTGCATTAACTCCGAATTACAAAGCTGTTCGAGTTAGGTTAGGCAGGGCGCCAAGCGCGCTGTATTTGTTGTTTGGATAATCGGTCCATGTGTAGTGCATCACGCGAACCTGTCTCGGACAGGTTTGCGTTTACACCGAATCCAAAGACTGGTCTCGGAACATGTCGCGAGGTGGTCCGAGATAGGTTTGCTCAGAAGGGGTCTCGGGTAGGTTTGTGCATTTACACCGGGTTAGAAACCTGCCCGAGACTGATTGGGGTGCCCCAAGACTTAATAGGAAATCTGGTGTAACAGGGGTCTGATACTTATACATGTATGAAATGTGGTAAACTGGTTTCATAAGCAAGTAGGCCCCTCACATGTCGGCTAACACATGTATCAGGTGATTCTGGTCCAAAGTCCTAGACACCACGTGCTATGCATTGTGAGGCTGTACCATCAGATAAGTATGATAATGAAATCTTGATGAATACTTGGGAACAGACATGATAGTCTTGTCTAAACAGACATGTTTCTCTGAAGTTATTATGATAATAATAATATTCCGCATTTATATAGCGCCTAACACATCGAAACGACGTCTCTAAGCGCTTTACAGATATATTATTACCCCGGTCATCGGAGCCTTGCATGCCCGCATACAATGTATGCACCTTCTCCACTCCCTGGGGAGCATTCCAATAAGAGTTCCAAGACTCAATTGCTAGGCATACTACATAGGCTTTCGCATCCTACCGGGTACCCATTTAACACCTGGGTGGAGAGTGGCAAATTGTGGATTGACGCCTTGCCAAAGGAAGCTAGGCCATGGCGGGATTCGAACACACGACCCTCTGATTACAAGGCGAGAGTCAGAACCGCTACACCACGGCGCTTCCACCCTTGCAAGAAGGCAATGATTACTTTACTTGAAAATCTCCTGACATGGCACCAGTTTTTATATTCGTTAGGCCTACATGTTTTATACAAATGTTCAGTGTACATGTACATGTTATTATACCACCATCGCCATTCTACATGTAGTGCATAAGAGCCCATCTTCATAAGGGTATAATGCAAATAATTAGGTTTTCTTGCAACCATCTATTTGCAGTCCCTCAGAATAAATTGAGGAAAAAATGCTTGATTGAATTAGAAGCCCCTTTTCTTTGATTTATATGAGTATTGCATGCAACTGGTGAATCTGTCCTTCATTAATTCTCTGCCAGTTGTCTTTGGGCAAAGACTACTCATCAGACATTGTGATCTTCTCTTATCTTGTGTTTTCCCAGTTTTCAGCGCATGATCTTTGTTGACATTGTGGGCTTGCTCCTGGCAAGTGCAGCAGAAGAGTTCATATATGCTTTTCACACTGCATTTCCTTCACCCCATACTATCTTTTTTTTTGGTTTCACACTGTCTTTATTAAACCCATACTTTTTTCTTAGCCGGGGTTAAAGTGATTGGTTAACATTGGTTTGACTTTTAAAAAATCTGAGCTAGAAGGTCACACTTGTCACCTGTGTCTGTGATATGTTACAAAAATGAAGCCCAGAAAAAATTGCGTTCGAAAATAATTATTTAGTGCTTCAAAAATTGAAATATAAAGTGACCGAAAACACCATCTTAATTTCATCCGATACACTTATGTGTACTATTTAGGTGTCTATAAGACGCCTATTTACTGAATCGGGGTTTGCCTTGTAGTTTTAGCTTTTCATTCTCAATAATGGTTGTTTTCAGGGTTTATTAGTTCTAATACATGCACTTGTACACATGTTTCATCTTGGTTTTGGAAATTTTTAAATCGGCTGCTCACAAAGTTAAACAATACCTTTAACGCCTTTATTAACCCCGAACTATTTGCACAGCTCATGAATATTGATGATTTTGCCACACAGAGCGTGATTAACATCAATTTAGACTTCTGTGATTGGCTAATGCTTAGCCCCACTTTTCCTTAGCCTCGTTTTGTTTTTGTTCACCAGGTGAATCATCATACACTAGTCAAAATGAACCGCAATGGAGTCAGATTGATAATTCGTGCTACATCCTTGGACATTCTAGGCGCATTCTAAATATTCTGACTGCATTCTGAGTGCATTCGAAATATTTTTGTCATTTCTTTTGACTGTCCCGAAGGTTTTGGTCATTTTCAAAACATTCGAGGGGTATTTTCGAATGGTGTTCGAAGTAGATTTAAATGACCGACTGGTGGTCGAACAATAGTCCTTTCATTCAGGCCAATTCTGCTTGATTCGGAATAAGTGTGATGGGGGCTTAAGACATAGTATGAAACTGAAGTGGGCTAAGCTTAACCCGGGAAATTGGTGGGCTAAGACCCCCAATGACCCCCCTGAGCCCCACCAATTTCCCGGAGTTAAGGAAAATATGTGTAGTGTGAAAACCATATTACTGGGTATCAGAATTTAAATTTCTGCCCTCATTTGTGTCCATGTACATGTACATGTACATGTATGTCATTATTGAAATTAGCACAACTCATTATCATTTCATAATGCTCTATATGAGGCGGTACAGCCTTGTGAAGTAGTCCTTATCAAAGAAAAAATAAACACCGTGTTAAAAAATAATGTCATTGACCCGTATACTGAAGTCAGGTTTAACTTAAATTCAGGTTTAAAGTTGTGGTTTAAGTATGGATAGCCAATTGTTTCATAAATCACTAACAGTAGAGATATCATACCTTAGCTCATTTGGCTCTCAAATCATTCATAATTGTCTCGGAAGTATAAATAGATGATTGTCTTCACCATCGATGAACCAGGAAAGAGCACAGTAAACATAAGAAACATACAACTTCATTAAAACTTTGATACTTTTGGCTTCCCATACTTAAACCACAACTTTAAACCTGACTTCAGAATACGGGCCATTGTGTTAATGTAATTGCTGATATTGATAAAAGACAGGTCTGCAATGTATTGCTCTCTCAGTCTTGATTTTATGATTGGTCAGTAATAATCTGAGTTATAGTATCATAAAGAAATACATATCAGAGAAATTTAACTAATTTGGCTTGAATTAAAATCGTTTTAATACTCAACAATCAACATGGACTCAAATAATTGCAGGAAAAATAGAATGCAGTCCCTTAATGTTAATCATAATATTCATTTGATGATAATGAAAATAAATAATTGGGTTCTTTCCAGAGAAAAACACTTCATGATGCTGTTATGTTTTTTTTTTTTGAGTTGAAGTGGCATTTCGCTTTATTTCTTTGTTTATTTACGTATCTCCCCCTCTTTTTTGTGAATCGAGGAAGAGTGGTCTTACTTTATAAAATGGATGTAGCAAAATGCTGATGTTCCAGTGATTGGCGGTCACTCACTTCCATTGACGACAAAGGAAATGGCCCTAATCGCAATTACTGGCCTAAAATCAGCCTGAACCCAGCCATCTGGGTTGACTCACGGGGCTTTAGAGGCATTAGCGCAAGTCTATTGGTTCCTGCCGATTAAATTTAAAGAGGGCGCCAACACCCATTTAGCCGATCGTTCGATCTAATGGTAGAAGTGTAAAGGATCAGGGGAGCATTTCATGAAGAGATTTGTCAGTGATTTCCAGTGACCGATTTTCTCTCAGCCAATCAGATGCAAGGATTTCCAGTAGCTTATAAGTTATAACATTTGTCACTGAAAATCACCGAGTATTTGATTCATGAAGTTCTCCTTTGTGACTGTGAGTCTTAATATTAGCCTTATGCACAAAGTTGGACCAAACAAGTGCGTTTCCAGGGCTTCTAACACCCATCTTTAGGCCCACGCATTTGTTTTTATGTGTTCTTGACACCACAAAAAACCAGACCCAGACTGTCTTGATTCCCATGAGCTTTAGCCAGTCTAAACAAAACAATGTTATCAGTATGGGTCAGAGGCAGTGTATTCATTGTGTCTGATCCTGATCACGCCCTATGTCATGTGACAGTTTGAAAACTTGACAATCGGATAAGGATGTTTCCTGTAACCTGCTTGGGTGCTATGGTCACATGTGGAGTCCATCAACCTCTGTGGCACAGATAGTTCGATCATACTCAAACTATTAAAGGTGGATAGTTGTTTTCATGGTCTTTCAATGAGGGTGGAGCTACATGTATATGAAGATCCATGCTATGAGAGAAAGTTACTTTATCTGGTATCCTAATTCAGATTTCCATATAACATACAGAATTCATGTTCATATTAATGAAGATGAGAGTTTCAATGAGCGCTATCCCACCGCTGCCACCAATAAAGCTACAACACATTTCATACAACCAAGCATATTAGCAGCACACAGCTACATGTACCCTGATTGGATGCTCGAAACATTAAAGCATTCCTGCCTACTGGGTACCCATTCATTACACCTAAATGGAAAGAAGCAAATGTAGATAAATGCCTTGCCAAAAGGCGAGAGTGCTTTAAATCAGAGTCTAGCATAAAATTGTATCATCAGTTCATCACCTTGACTTTGTTTATGATAGTGCATTCATCTGAATGGAGAGTGGCACATGTGGGTAAAATTACAACTACCAAAAAAAAATTCTAACTACCGGTAATCTAAGCATTGCATCCTGAATTTTAAATTAAAAAAAAAATCAATTCACATGTCAGACAATGCCTTGATTTTCAAAATAAGTGATTTTAGGTATTGGGACAACAAAAATCTGTTCAACTTGGGCAAAATGCATGTTAAAATATGGCCTGTTTCATATACTCTGGTCTGAAATAATGCTTTTAGTTTGACTTCGATGATAGTTTGAGTAATGGAAGATGGAGTCTCCTGTACTTGATTCTAACAGCACATACATTATAGGTACACTCTAGCCCTAAATTTGGCAGTCAAAACAAGGAAATAATGTCTGAAACCTTCAGCTAATAGTTTGCCTTGATTTATGGTGTCCTCAAAGAGCGAATTGGAACACATTTCCTCTTGTGAAAGAGTCTAGATCGAAGTAAACAAGCCCACATTGGTTGTTTTCCACCAGCCCAGGTGGGTCTTTGATGAAGTTTGTAAGTTATGAATGACTTTATGACCGACTGGTGGCCCTTTCTTGTATAAAATGATATAGGCCTACACCAGATATCCATACATGTAGGTGTTGATTTAGTTCCTAAGAAAGGGTTACCATTCGTTCACAAAGTTGCTCGTAAATACAGGTATGAGCAGCTTTGTGTTTCTATTAAAAATAAAATTAAAATTGCTTGCATTGGGTGAATTTGCCAAATAAGAAATACACTAGGAAGATATTTTGAAAACTTTGCAGATAGGTCCATTGATCGCAAATGGAGCTTCACAACAGGATCCTAGCTTGTTAAAGATTACTTGTACAGTAGAAGTATACAGCTTTTGATTATTTGATTACAATTTCGTAAAACTAAGTATGTATCTACTTCATTTGGTTGAAGTTAGAAATCTTTTTTTTTCTACTGCACAAAAGCCAATATTTCTGCAAATATATTTGAAAATCATGCAGTATCCACTTGTCACAAGTTGGAATGTACATATTTGTATGTTCATGATTTTCCCATTTTGTACACTGCAATGGCCACCAAAAGTGTAACTCTTAGTAATGTTGGACACACGAAATTCAGCAAAAATATATATTTGTAATTTACCACAGAAATTTCCTGCCCACAGAATGGTTACTTCATGTGTTTGTTTAAGAAAATATATGAAAAGCACATGATGTGCTGGTGTTATCACATTTGTGAAATCGACCTTTCCCTTTGCAACATATTTATATTTGCTCTATTCTTTGCATTAGCTAAATTTGTTTGAATTGAAGCATCCATTATGATAAGCGCGGTTCTATTTCATATTCATCTGCCTTGGATGTGAATTATCCCACCAAAGTACAGATGTGACCTACATGCAATATTTGTACATACATGTACTTGTTTTATTTCATGGTATTGATAAGATTTCCTGCTCTTTTTTGTTCCTTTTTTACTATTTGTTTTATTATTTTTTTAATAGAACATAGATCTGAACAACTGGTTACGTGTAGGCTTACATGTTTTTACAGTACCGTATATATATACTCACTTCCATCTAACACACAAAGTCATTACAATAACAGATGAAATGAATGTTTATTAATTGTTTTGGGGGGAATTGTGTTGCAATACCTGTCCATGAATGCAGGCCAACAAGTGCATTTTCCCAATGTCAGATTTTCAAATGTAAAAATGTTTGCAAAAATAAAACCATTTAAAATAAAAGTCCCTGGGCTAAATGTACACGTACTTGAACTTACAATAAAGAAACTTATAATTCTAGCTATTATTACAAATATGAAATGCAGTTTATTTATTTTTTGTCCTGTTCAGTAGATAAAGATTTCAAATGAGACTTTGGGAAAAATATGTCCCTAATTTTCAGACACACGCCGCAAGGCAATTTGACTGTCACAGTTGGAGATTAAGCAGCGCGCGACAATGGCACCGTTCCGACGGTCCTAGTTCAGTAAAAGTTGCTGTCGAGCTAGTAACTTTTCACAAATTTACTGGTCCGACGTGACCAGTAAAAAAATATATCAAACTGGAAATGATATTTTCTCCTCTTTTGTA
Source organism: Lytechinus pictus (assembly GCF_037042905.1). Classification (NCBI taxonomy): domain Eukaryota; kingdom Metazoa; phylum Echinodermata; class Echinoidea; order Temnopleuroida; family Toxopneustidae; genus Lytechinus; species Lytechinus pictus. The sequence goes on from NC_087262.1 coordinate 22,634,568, forward strand.
ACTTATGAAAATGGCTCTGGCATCTTAAAAAATGGCTCTCCTGAATTATGTTGTGTGTGTGTGTACTGTTTGTATGTTTTTCTAGGAGCAGCAAAATAATCTCAAGTCTTTTTAAAATGTTTTTTTCTTTATTTTGGGAGACCAGTAAATTTTAGGTTTCGTTTGGACCAGTACAAAATTGAAAAACTGGGTATGTGCTGGTCCGACATGAACAGGTTGGACCAGTGGAATAAAAGGGTTAGCGAGGAGCTCAGGTTTAAGTGTTACATGTAACCTGTTGATCTTTTGGGGAACATTTCATGAAGAAATAGTGATTTTCACTAAGTATTGTTATAAGCTACTGAAATCCTTACATATAATTGGCTCAGAACAAAATGCTCCCTAGGAGTTCATATCTAGTTTCTTGGCACACTCGAAGACACCGTACACATTTGCAAACCTACAGTACTTTTGGGTGATTTTACACTTGGAAGTGATCAAATTTTAACCTAATTAAATTTAAATCATATCAGGTTTGAACATGAATTGGAATCGTAGATGTCGTAATTAGGAATCCTTAAGGATTTGTGAAACTTAGTAGAAGTCTGTATGCTTAAAAAGGAAGTGAACAGCGTTTGACCTACAAAATTGAAATTTGATAAATTATGAGTAAGAATTCATATTGGAGATACATGTATTTAAGTTGGCCATCAGTTTAAAGTTTATGCAAGGTTCAGTGTGGTTTTGGGTTAGGTGTAAATGAGAGCAATCAGATGAATGTAGCTTCTAAATAACAGTAAGTAGGGTTCATTCACCTTTAATAAGAGGTGTAGTGTGTTCAGTAGAATTCAAATTTATATTCTATTTTCTATTTCATTTCAATTAGTGTTTATGTGTATACATGTTAACTCTTTGCATGCTGAATAGAATTTTGGGGGATAATAATGACAATTGTTTCCATGTTATTTTCTTTAATTCAAGATTTCCATATTGCACCATTGATACATGTACTTATTATTATTATATAGATGTTATCCAAGAACTTTTGCTTTTTATTAGCTTATCTCATTTGAAGGTAGGGGAGAAAACTAATTATTACGATAAATTTGATTGTACGAATGTGCAAGATTGCAACATCAGCGCACAAATTTCCTGAAGCGCCATGAGCATCAAAAGGTGGACCTATTTAGTGTTCATGTGTATATTTTATTTTCTTGAAGCGCATGAGCACCAATAGGTGGACCTGTGCACTGTACTACAGTAGTAGCCACTATTATTATTATTATTGTTTTTATTTTATTTTTTGTATTACTTGTCCTTTTCTTATGTAAAGTAAAGCCTATTCACTTGCCTTCCCTGATATATTACCAATAAAGGACAGCACAACAGCTATAAAGCTGTATGCAATCAAGTCATTCACTTGAACCAAATTAAATTTATTCAGAGATGATGTGAGGCGACTGGGATGCTGCGTTGAATTCCCGGGAGCAACCTACATCCAGTTATGTCACAAGACAAGGCAGTAGATAGGAACATTGTAGACTGGTTCTAACAAGCTCGGTTGGGTATTACGGTGACACCGTTTCTGAATAGTTCATGGTCGTGTTGCATTATGCTTGCTTGGTGCATCCATGTGTCTCACTAGTCTTGCAATTTAGACAGATACTTTCTTCTGGTCATGAAACAATCTGGGAATTTTATACAGTGTAGGCCTTTGAAAGTTATTATATTCAGTTTATTCAGGGAGGTTGACTGCCACCTCCCTGGTTTATTTATTACACAAATTTTAATTGGATATGAGTAGTACATGTGATGTACGTGTGTCATTCTATTCACTCTTTCTTGCATCTTTATGAGCCTTGACCTTCCCTCCTATTGAAGGAGGAAAGGGGGGGTATTTGCTTGTCCCATTTTCTTAAAGGACAAGTCCACCCCAACAAATAGTTGATTTGAATGAAAAGAGAAAAATCCAACAAGCATAACACTGATAATTTCATCAAAATCGGAAATAGAATAAGAAAGTTATGACATTTTAAAGTTTCGCTTAATTTCACAAAACAGTTTTATGCACATCCTGGTCGGTATGCAAATGAGGAGACCGATGACATCATCCACTCACTATTTCTTTTGTATTTTATTAATTAAAATATGAAATATTTTAAGTTTCCCCTCATTGTCAAGTGAAACAATGATTAATTCCTCCCTGAACGTGGGGAATTGGCATTGTTTGATACTATATGGTTCAGTCAAGTTGGTCCTCATTGTCAAATCTGTAAAAAATGAAATATTGTATAATTCAAACAATAAAAAACAAATGAAATAGTGAGTGAGGGACATCATTGACTGTCTCATCTGCATCTCACTGAGTTGTGCATATCAGTGTTCTGTGAAAAATAAGGGAAACTTTAAAATGCCATAACTTTCTTATTCTACATCCGATTTTGATGAAATTTTCAGCATTCTGCTAGTTTGATTTTTCTCTATTTATTCAAATCAACATTTTTCTGGGGTGGACTTGACCTTTAACTTTCAGGTTTAGCAGGGGTGCATGTATGTTTTGATATCAATCATTGTAAAAAGAATTACTATGATTGCACATGTTTGTAATCTTTAATCATTCAAGTCAAAATCAATCATGTTTAAAAGGCATATTTGCCAAGGCAAAGGTCAATTGTACATTTAAAGCAAGGCCCACCTTTGTGACAAACGCTTCAAGTGTGTGAACTGCATGTAGCGTATTTGTTTTAAAGCCAAAGGTTTGGCAATGGGAGAGTTAATACTCTAGCATTTGGATTGCAAATGTCAGCTAGAATAATATTGAAAACTAAAGTGTAAACACAAATCAAATTTCGTTTATAGTAAAACTGGTTCTGAAGTGGCTGGAATCTTTATGAGTTTTGTGCGTATAGCTCATGTAATGTGCATTTAAGTACACTGCTATGTGGAGAGCTTAGAGTGCTAGCAAGTGCAGACCTTTACGTTTTTTCCAAAGCGTTGCTTTATGATGGTTAGTAGTGATTTTTAAATTATTTTACTCAAAGCCAGAAAAATTACCAGAAATATCAGGCGATGTCTTGCATGGATTTTATTCTGGAAGTTGGATAACATGAGAATCAATTTCATGCTATTAAATTTTCCTATCACTCAGTAAAGTTGACATTTGAGAGGCTTTATTCATATTGCCTGAATGAAAATTTTAGTATTTTCCATTCACTTTGAGTCAATATCTTCAACATATGACCAGACCATCTGACACTACTCCAACATTTGAACTACATTGTAGGTCTGTCATTCATCTAGGCTTGAATATGAACAGAGAGTCACTGCCACGTTGTGTAACTCACCTCACAGTGACCCAATGTTACATGGTGTGTTTGCCAAGTTAAGCGAGTGCGATTAGATATCATGCATGCCAGACGGATTGTGCAACTATGGAATGTATAACGATCTGTCTACGGGGTGTATTGATGACCCAGCGAGATGGGAACCGGGTGGGAGTAAGGTGGGAGTGGTATGGGAGGGATAGGAGGAGCATGCCCAGAGGGGAAGGATGATTATTAGAGGGGTACATGCAGGATCAGGAGGAGGATGAGAAGGAGAGGAGGGGGTATGATGAAGGGGAAACGTGGAGCAAATGAGGATGAAAGATGCGTGCCAGACGGATTTTGCAAACGTGGAATGTATAACGATCTGTCTACTGGTGTATTGATGACTTAAGCGAGATGGGAGTGGTATGGGAGGAAGGTGGGAGGTGTAAGAGGAGGGTTGGAAGGAAATTGGAGGGTGTGATTGGGAAATTGGTGCAAGAGAAAATTTACTAGGATGAAAGATGGTGGAATAGAAGCATTGATATGGATTAGAAGATGGAAGTATATTAAAGACTAATTCAATCATGATACATGAACATTATGGAAAGTGGGATTAATAGGGAAAAGAGAAGATACACACTATATGGGTGAGTGTAGGAGTAGAGTGTAGGAGTATAATAGCCTACATGTACAGTTTGCAAATATTTTTTTTGTTGAAATTCTTTATCTTTTTTAACTGCATGTTCAACATGACATCTTACTATAAATGCCATGGCAGTGAATCATAAGATGCCATTTTGTGATGTTGATATTCTTTTCAATATAATTGAGGATGCCTCCATGATTAAACTCGTCTAGAAAACATCAATGCACCAGTAATAAATTACTTCATCTCTATGTTCATGCTTTGTATTTTTTTGTTTTTTCAGCTGGCAGGCTCCATCATTAGAAGAGAAACAGATCCGACTGGTTGTCATCAAAGAGTGTGATGTGAAGGGCAAGAAAACTATCATCGATTCAAAAGCCATTCATAAAGTGGACCCCCAAACCACAGAGGTAAGTATTACTATTACATGTATATTTCATTAGGGCCCCCTTCTTACAAATGCTTGTGATTGATCAGATCAACCACAACTATGGAAAGCCAGCAACGCCAACACCTGAAATGTTTATGTTCAAAATGTTTTCTTAATATGATGGCTACTCATACATTTCATTGTTGTTGATGATGATGGCTTCAGTATAGTTGAGGTTGATTGGATCAATCACAACTCTCTAAAGACAGGACCCAGATGAGCAGTGTCTTAAGAGATTCTGAAAATAATTGGAAAAGAAATAGATGAGGCAGGCATAATAGTTTGATGCATAATGTTTTCTCTTTATTATATTCTAAATTTACATAGAAATTCATGAAAATTAAAATAAATTACTCTACAAAGCACATGTGTCTGAGCAGTTTTTAAAGAATGCAAAAATGTTTTATTGTAGAGCAAGAATATGCAATAGGTTTAGGGTCATTTTCCTTTTTAATCTACCTATGTGATTGCCACATCATTTCCTTTGTTGGTGATTACTGCTAATTGTCAGACCTTCATGTGACCTTTTGGCCTAGATGCAAGTTTGTTCTGGTCAAACATAGTTTTAATGGAGAAAGGCAAGCCCCTTTGCTCATGAAATTATGAATACAGTGAAACCCTATGTAAAATACTATAAATAATTAAGTTATGCCATGTAATACAAGCTTCATTGAGAAACCATATTGAAGGGAAATGGACAATGTTATACAGCCTCTCTTCATGAAATTATACTGTGAAATCTTATATAAAATAATTATTAACAAGTAAGTTATACCTATACAAAGTTCATGCTTCAGTGAGGAACCAAACATAACTGGAAATTGACAACACAGCCTCCCGCACAGCCTCTACAGACAGTGATCTTGATAAAAGATAATTCAAATTGATTTCACAGCACTATTCTTCATATTCACATTGCTATCATCTTGCAACTAATCTTGCTTTTCTCTCTATGTTTTTTACAAAATTTTCAGACTACTGCCAATAGATGTTCCAGCCGATCCAGCCATAATGCCAACGCTGATGTCAAGAATAACAGCAAACCAATTGGTTCGAATATTGTGGATGGCTATCAGGTAAGACTAAAATAAATCATTATCAGGGGTGTGAGAGTTCAGATTTTTATCTGATTTCAGATTTTTTTTGTTTTGATTTTCAGCTTAATTTCAGCTTATTTTTGGCCTTCCTCTGTACAAAAAGTATGGGAGCTCTTTCTATTTCAGACTTTTTCAACACTCTTCAGCTTTTTTCAGATCTTTTTATTTGTGACCACTCACACCCCTGCATTATGTAAAATGATTAAAAAGTTATTTATTGACCTGTTGTCTACTTGATGCTGTTACCTACTTCATGCTGTTGGACACTGTATAAAGCCCAACAGATTTATGGAATTCAATAGGCGGTGGGTTAACAACAATACGTTTTGTCAGTCTTTTATTACACTCGTCCAGTATCTGACATGAATTTGTTGAGTGAAATGCTGATTAGGGTCTATTCCGATTACTGTATTTTCCAGTGTATAAACCGCACCTTTTTTCCCGCTTTGTAATCCTAAAAAATTAGGTGCGGTTTATCCAAGGAAACAACTAAATTTCATCAGTTAACTGACTATGTTACTTTGGTAATTAAGGTTGATGATCAACCAAGAATTATATATAATATTTAATGTATAATTATTTGTTGGTTACTAAAAATAGAGAGTATATTTTGCGAAGTTTTCTTTGAAAAATCTTCTTTGTAAAGGTTGTTTTATATTATTTATTTAATTACTATCAATTTAATAATGTTTTCCTAAAAAAAAACTGATTGTTTTGTGATGAAAACTTTTTTTTTTCAGCTAAAATTGCATGGAAAATGCTCTTTAATAGGCATGTAATCGTTATCGATCTTAATCGTAATCGGTTATTAAAAAAGGCAATAAATAATGTCCTTTATTCTTTATTTCTCTCCTTTTTCTCTCAATATTAAAAAAAAAACTTTCCCTTTTTATACCATAACTTTGATATTCAAAAATGCCATTTTATGGTCTCCTTTTCCTTAAAAAAACCCTGGTTGTTTTGTAATGAAAACTTATTTTTTACACCTAAAAAATGCATGGAAAATGCTTTACAATAGGCATGTAATCGTAATCGGTTAGAAAATGGGCAATAAATAATGTTTTCTATTCATTTTTTTTCCTCAGTTTCTCTCAACATTTTTTTTTTCTTTTTCCGTATTTTGGCTATAAGTTTGTTTTCAATACTGCCATTTCATGGTCTTTTTTCCTTTATTCTACAAAGAAATTATTTATATTCTTTTTAAAATAAAGTTAAAGAATGAAGTAACCATTTTTTTAAATACAAAAATTAGGAATATATATTTTGGTCTTTCAAAGGATTTTATTGAAATTGGCTAACCGAAAATGCTATTAAACCAGGTTGGCCAATTTTTTTTTTTTTTAGCCTCCCGATTTTTGGGGATGCAGTTAATACACGGCCGCGGTTTATATTCCGAAAAATACGGTAGTTCCAATGGTCCAATTTTTCAAAGTCCACACCTTTAATGTCCATTCATTATCCAGATATGATTAACAACATTCTTCTCTCTGTGTATATATATATGTATATATATCTCTTTCTCTCTCTTCTCTATCGTAGTACACCCGTCCAGGATCCGATGTGAAGATGTTGGGTGAGATGCTGTTTGGTTCTATCCCGATGAGTTCCAACGGTCCTATCATCAAAGTCCACACCTTCAAGATGCCTCCAAAGGTGATGCTGTCAAGGGTCTTTCAACTCAAACCTCCAAATGAGCAATTGTAAGTTGATTCCCTGTTTGTCTAAAAATGTATCCATTTCTGAATATATTAAAAAGCACACAAATGATTTGTTCAGTAATTACGGGCAAGTTTTCAAACTGCCTGCTTTACAAACTTTACGAAACCAGCGGGTGATGCTGTCAGACCCTAGCCATTGTGCCTAGTGCTCTTGCAACAATTCAGGAAATTTGCATCATTCTTGGAGGCATATCTGATATTCTTCGAATTAAAAATATGTAATTCTGCAGAGCCTTATTCATGATATTGAGAAACAACTGTCACAAATCTATTTTGCTCCTTTATCTTCTCTGAGCATAGAATTTACTATGTAATGCATATTTGGGGATTCAATTTTATTGACTTTTATTTGGTTTTTGTTCATCAGTTTGTTTATTTGTTTGTTTATTTATCAGAGAAACTGATGGAGGAGACAAGGACTCCATTAGCCTCTACTGTGCGGACATGACCATCCCGAGGAGTATTAGCGCTAATAGCCTGCCCTCTGTTGAGATCGGTGAGTCATTTTTCATACAGGATCCACAGGATTATATTTGTCAGAATGTCAGTATGAATACTCTCTCCTGTCCAAGTTCCATATGTTCCTGCATATCCTAGTGGATATGCAGGAACAATGGTTTGGTTAGCAACTTGGACCGTGTTTCTTTGAGTCACTGCGATTCTGGATTAAATTCTGAATGGACAATGAAAGAAGGGATCAGTCGTGGTCAATTCTTGTTATTTATTATGTGTAATCTTGTGATTATGACAGATCTAATTGATAAAAAGGGTTTGAATTGGGATAAATGGTTAAGGTACTTTAGGCAAATGTATGCTACTGCCCTTTGTCAAAATCTAGCTTAGTTTCCTTTCAGTCTTCAAATACATGCATTAACAAAGGACTGGAGGATTTGTAAAGGTGCTGTGAAATCCAGCATTCTGGTGCCCGTTTCATATTGGACTTACAACTGTTGTAACTTTGCCATTATGGTAACTACCATGGCAACATGACTCAGCAGCCAATCAAAATTCAGGTTACCGTGGTAGTTGCCATAATGACAAAGTTACAACAGTTGTAACTCTTTATGAAATGGCCCCGTGGTGGGCTAGTTCCTTTGATAAGGCATTAGTCCTAATCACCATGTCCTACATGTATGTAGATGATGTATAGCCATCAGTCCTATGGTCTTGAAGGAGCATCCAGGGGTGAGGTAAAATAACCAGTTCAATTCAACCAATTTACTACATATATATCTGGGTTGTGCTTCATAAAAGTGTTCAGTGTGACTAACGTGTTTTCATGTGCCATTGCACACATGATATTTACTGCACAATCTCTGATCAATTTACAGTAGTGCGCGTTCCCTCAGCATGATCTGACCAAGGTCTTGATGCTTCTTATACAGCACGCAACTGGCAATTTCAGTTCGACTTTTAGTCACACTTAATCTTTACGAAACACCCCCTTGTTGCTATAAGTCTGTTTAATTTAACCTACGTGTATCTTGTAACACATCAAGAATTCATTTCCTTGTTTGTTATAGCTCGCAGCATGCCCATAGCGATGCCCACACCACCCAACAAACTAGGTCTGGATGATGAGAGTGGGGAGTTCTCAGGTAAGTCACGTTCTTATCATATTCCATTTATTCCTCCTCTACCAATGGTAGGTGATAGAGGCATTGTATTTTTCTTTTCCATTCACCATTGAGCTGTTGGTCAGAAGAAAGTGCCTTTTCATCTATTGCTCCATGCCACTGGAACTCCCTCCCTTCGCTCCATGAAATTGACAGCATTGAATTTTTCAAATCATCCCTCAAAAACCCACTTATTTCAGCAGTTGTGTAATAATTAGCATAATCGGATGTGCCTGTGCATATGAATGTTTTTAACAGAAATATGGCGCAATATAAACGCTGTTGATCATCATAAACTACATCATCAATAAGAAATAGTAACTGCAGAAGTAGGATCCGTAGCCTCTGTTCACTCAGTCTACATGTAGAAGCAGTTGGTGTACTTCTTAGATAGGACAGACCCATTTCGTCTGTGATCAATTTGGTCTATACTAAATAGGGTCCAATTTCCACCTACATTGTAGTCTAATTCTCATGTAGTCTAATGCCCAAGTGGTCTTAATTCTTAAAGTAACAGCAGATGGGGAAGTAGAATCAGTATTGGAACAGTATTGCTAAGGTCTGTGAAAATGACTCCAAATGGACCGATGATGTGTCATTAAAAATAACTTTAAATGGTCATTTGTGTAATTGTTGCTTATGCCATAGTACATTGTTAGATAAACTAGAATTACAAAAACAGAAAAAAAATTCCTGGTAAACATAAAGGTTCTATCAATTATATTACCAGCTCATTTAAAAAGAAGATCGGATATTGCCATAATATTCAAGGAAGCACATTGCAAATTCTCTGATAGTGTGGTTAATTTGGTTGTGAATTCGTCAAGCAATAGCAAGATGTAAGCGTATTTCCATATTGAAAACTTGGAAATTTAATCGCATTTGCAATGACATGATTGCAGTAGCAGAAGGATATTGTTAACCATAGAAGAACTTGGTTATCAGTAAAGAAGCATATTACTACTTTCAGTCTGAGTGGCCCTGGTTATCCTATTTAGCTTTCACAAAGTTGAGTTTTGAAAATCACCTGTTTTACGATCACATGTTTATTTTCACTTTATTTCCTTCCTTGCTGACTTCCTATTCCCGACCATTGTCACGGTTGTGTTTGGTTTTTAGTAGTACATCTGTACCTGCTTGTGATTGGAAAGCAAACACCTATCGTATGCATCTGTTTGCATGCACATTGAATGTCAGTCAGTGTTTAAAAGGTGCCCTGTTGTATTCTTGTATTAAAGGGATATAGACAAAATGAAAGATTTATCAAAGTGATCTTTGAAAGAAATCACCATATTCAAATAATTTTTCTTTTGCATCTATTCATATCTATCAAACCGAAGCAAAATTTTAGTTTTCATACTCTAGGAAGATTGAAAAGAGAACTTAATTACCTGGTGAATTAATCATCTGAATTATTTCCTTTTTCATTTTGTTCATCAGATATTTAAAATTAAGGGGGTGTTTAAGGGTTTGGGTTTTGTAAGGTTTGGATCTTAGGTTGATTGCATTGATGAACCGAATGCAGGTGAAAGTTTAATGCCTAGTTAGTGAGAGGTATCCACCCCAAAATTACTACGGAATAAAAGACATTTCAACTATTTAGTTGTGTAAAGCCAATTTTCTTTTACTGAAATAAGTTGTGTAGGAACCAAGCAGGTACCATTGTTTGGGCCTCGTAACACAATGTTTAGCATTTGATTGTAGGGCTGGTTTTTACAATTGACTACATTGATCATTATGTGCAATCTAGTGTACGGATCAACTGTATGATCGATCCTAAGGCTTTGCATTTCAGCCCACTTACTATGATTATATTTGGAACTTCTTTGTAGCTTAAAACATACCCTTGGTTTTAATTTGGTTTTATACATGTAGTGTGACATATTTTGATGCAGAAACATGTGACCTGTCACCCTCAAGGTATCAAACTATCAAAACAGAGTAGACTTTAAATCCGTGATGTGGTTGACATTTTTTAATATCACATTGGAAATTAGATAGGGTCACATGATAGTGGGTTATGTCGGAATGTAAAATATGAGTATGGTTAAACTAAAGCATACAGGGTCATCTTCAAAAGTTTAGATACTTGTCATGTTGGCTGTAAATCAGATTAAAGTGATTTGATTACCGTGAGATCTTGTGACATTTAATTGATCTAGTAATTGAAAGACCAAGGTCCATTTTGTCATGTGTTCATAATGTCATTTTTGGTAGTAATTAAAAGTATGAATCACAGATTTGTTTCATTATCACTATGTTTACATCCATTATTATGTGACCCCATTTACACCATTTATGTTGCAGGATTTTTAGCATGTGGGATATGATTTCAGGTGATATTTCTGTGTGATCATTGAAACTTTTGTTTATTGTCAAACTCTTAACATGATTTGTGATTCAAATCTTTCAAACAATGATAACAATGGTAATAATTATGTTTGTGCTGAGTCGTGTTGATTCTAAGCACATATGTATTGTTTTTTTTTAAATTGATATACTGAGTTTAAAAATAAAAGTACATTCAATTGATCTCTAAATCTTATGAATGAAATAAGTAATGAAATAGACGGAAAATAACAATCTTGTAATGTTCTCCACACAAACCTTTTTTTCCTTTTTAGCACCTATTTGTTGATAATTCAATTGTCAACTCTTAAAAACCGCAAGTATTTTATCGTGTATTATTAAAGGACCTAGAATGGCATTTTTCAACCTTTTATCCTTTTTACAGCATCTGGAAGCTTCTTGGCACCTTTCTTGCCATCATCTCCAGGGAGTGTTTCAAGCTCCGCCTCCAATGGTAGCCTCCACAGACGATGGTTACGCAACCAGGTTACCAGTATGGAGAATGTTGCTAGGAGAAGGTCATCAGAAAATATTTCCAACGTGGAGGAGGTTAGTGTTACCTTTAAGTGGGTTTTGTACAAATGGAATTTAAAAAAATCAAACAATATAAACAAATGAAAATTGTAAATAGCCGTTATGAAATTGTTGCCTAAAGTAATATCTAGATTGAAATGTTTTCCATAGTTATCTTGATATTACTTGTGGACCAATCATTTGAAGAGATTATGTGAAGGTGTATCATTCAAATCCGTAGAAACCACATGCCCACCAACATTACTCTGGTTACAGTATGATGAGATAAAGAGAGAAAATAATTGTCTTATATTCAGACTCTTCAAGATATTAATTTGGAGTGAACTTTTCTGCAATGTATGTCTCCATTTTTGTATGAGATCTTCAGCTAGTCCTGTTATAATGTAATTCTCATTTTTGGACTGAGAGATTTTTTATAAAATTTGGACCATGGCTATTTGGTAGGAGATTGATTATAAAAACTTGAAGTGAAATTGGAGAACATCTTTTCATTAGCAGACAGGCAATTTTGTCAAAACCATTTTAGTTGTCGAATTCATTTAATCAAATAAGCCTTGCAAAGAGAAATAATGAATACCATGTGATCTCTAGCAGCCAATCAGACGGAGGAAGCGCTACCCAAAAATCGGTGTCGCTGTTCTATTCAACCTGCCGGAGCAACCCTCTGGAAGGGAGGACGAAGAGTTTAGACGATTTTTCTTCTCCCACTTCTCTCTGCTTGAGGGACACTTCCAGAGACTGGTGTCTTCCATTGAGAAAGCACTCAATTATCATCGCAAGAGCTTCATTAGGCCTGTGATGGAGGTAGGTGGAGAAGGGATACTATTCTTTTTATGTTACATCGATTGGTGCTAAGAAAAACACAATTGGTACATTCAGACAGTACAGCACTTTATCCACTTACAGTTTTGATTCTATAGTTTTGTGAAAGATGTTAGTCATTGCATTTCCAGATAACAAATTTACTCTCCAAAATGTGAGTAGTGATGGAAAAAAATTGTGATATTTGAATATATATCTGAATTACATGCCTCCAGTTTTTCCACAATAAGTGATTAATATCGCGAGCTGTTTTGTACCAAAATCACTGAGCTAAGGAAAGAAGAGAGAGATGGAGAACTCCAAAGTGAGACGAGAAGTTTCAGAAAGGTCCTGCATATGGTGTATTGACATTTTATGGAATTTTCCAAAGGGTATGGACATTAATTAGCACATGAGTTGGCCACCTTTATGACTGAGGTTAGTCATTCAGCTCATGGGTACAGCCTTCCAGTTAAGAATTAATTAAGGGACTTATATTTCAATGGTGTTATCTTTACAGGCCCTTGATCACTTTAAGCTGAGTGTGATCCAGCTGTACACCTCACCTAGAATACAACGACCCATCTGGCTTAACCTCATGACCTACCCCCAGCAGAGAGGTCACCTGTGTGAGCATCTCATTCGAGAGTTGGGCAGGGTCCTCGAAACACACAACAGCAAACAGAACAACTTGTAAGTGATTTGAAAGATCTTTGTAGGCGATGCTAGGTATTTCTCTGAAGCCAATGTTTAGAATGAATTATGCATTTAGAAGTATTACATAGAAATATTCTGATTGAAAAAAATCAAAATTTAGTAAATGAGGTTATTTTTTAAACATTAAATTTTAAAATTATGTATGATTTGATAATTTTGATGTTTATTCTAGCAGCCATATGTTATTTAATGGCATTAGGATATACTTATATTTGCAGGTTGTCCTAAAATGTTGCACTTACATAATCAATCAACATATATCAAAATCACTTTATTGGTATTTACAAATTTTGATGATTTTTATGAACATTTCCTACAAAATTTTCATAACTTATTGGTCTGCAAAAGAACCTTCATTTTTAGTCGGTTAACATGTTGGTTTCAGAACATAGTGAATATGTAAATATACCAATGAGTTTGAAAGATTAGTAGTCTATGAAACAGATTTGATTAAGCTTTTGAGTCTCTAAAAAGGACTAAAAATATCCCTTTATTTTTATTATACAGTTTTATGAGTCGTCTGATGACGGGTGTCCTGATGTACCACCTAGCGTGGGTTCCTACAGTGATGCCTGCTGGTGCCACACCAAGCCGTGCCTTCCTTGACAAACATTCTTCAACAACTGTAAGTTTATAGATTATTTGACTATTTATGATAATAATCTGGTCTTGTAAAGCATATATCTCTATGCACTTCCAGAGAACTTTGGATGTTATTACCTTGGCTTCAGCTCACCATAGCTTTATACAGTGCACAAGCTTTCAAGGAATTTATTCTTGTCAGGTTTCCATTTACCTGGCCTGGGTAATTTTAAGTGTGGCATTGCTCAAGGTAATGAGTTCTACAGCAGGGAATTAAACATGTGGTCCAATATCCAGAATAATTCACTGGACCACAACACATTCATGGTCATTTTCACTTAGTTTAGTAGGAAGGAAGTATTACCCTTAGAAGGTTTAAAAGTTTATTTATTCTGCACTTTTTTCTCATTTTGTTACAGCTTGATATATTAGCCAAGTGTCATCCATACAACCCACTCTGGGCGCAGTTGGGGTGAGTCTTCCCCTATAATTTATGTGTATTATTAACTGTCTTTTTAATTCAGCTTAGCTTTTATATTACAATATTTTCTGGAAAAAAAACAAACTATGTAATAATCTTCCTTTCCACTTTCACAATGTTGGGGACCGTAATTTTGACCATCTGAGGAAGTTTAGTTGCCTTCATTTTACAGTTTCAAGATACCAACTTGCATTAAGTAGTTAATCAATGGATGCTCTGTTGATTGGACATTTTCAGGTACAGAGAAAGAATGTCTACTTCACTTTATAAATAAATATGAATAGTAGATATGACTAATTAATGTGAGTAAAAACCTTTTTTTTGCACCATTAGCAGAATTGTTTAGAATAAAATTCAAGATCCAATTTCTTTTGTTACATGCTTCATTTCATTATTTGTTTGTAAATTTGCAGGGATATGTATGGCAACATTGGCCTTCCAAACAGGGTAGCCAAGACGGTCATTGTTGGAAAGCGTGCTGATGTGGTCTGCCGGTTGCTTTACGTGTTGTCCTACTTCATCCGATGCAGCGAGGTCCATGAAATCAACGAGAAGTGCGAAGACATCATCATGGAATGTACACAGCTAGCACTGTCCGAATCTGACGATTCAATTGATCGTCGACGAACTTTGACTGAGGACATGTTTCTTGCCAAAACAGAAGACAGTGGCATTGAGGATGTAGGAGGTTTGACTCAAAGTGAATCAAGCAATAAGCCTTTGTTTTACATCCAGGATATGCCGAAGCTTGTGGAAACCTCTAGTGATGATGGGGTAGGGTTGGAGGGTGAGTCACAAGAAGGTTTGGCGGTAAGGAAGTTAAGATGTATTCAAGAGCGTAAGAAGAACAGAACTAATGTAATACTGTCCAACAACAGCAATGCAAGAACTCATAGTCGGTTTGAGGAGAGCGATGATGTTTTCAGGGACAGCACTGATTCTAGAACTTCTCAATTAAATCAGGTTGTAGGAGGAGGGGATACTTGCAAAGTTGCTGAAACAACTGCAAAGTCAAATTCACAAAGTGTTCAACATGATCAGGAACCTTCAATCGTATGTAAGACTTTAGACAACAGTTTGCTTGTATCTAAATTAGAAGTTGTAGTGCCTGTTGGTCGGGCTTCGAGGAACATTGAGGACCTTCTTAAATTTGACATTGATGAACCTTTAACAGCGAAAGATTCATCAAAAGATAGTAATGATAGAACGTTACATAGCATCAACGATTGCAATGAAAATGATAAGTTTGTGATCTCTAAAGTTGCGAAATTTTCAAATTCTCAAGGATCAGGAGAGAGTGTATCGAAACCAGATATTGTCCTTTCAAATGAACACAATTCTGACTCGAACCACCGTGTCCTGAACTCACACAAGGTTTCAGACTCCATAGATATCACCACAAGCCCTTGTCAAAGAACAGTATCACCACCAAGCAAGGAACATTTAGCGGATGCAACACAGCATCGGCTAACACCAAGTCATACCTCAAGTAATCACTCAGGCCAAGCCATTGGACAGAATCAACATCAAATGTGTAGACTCGAGTCGATAGAGGATAAAGGATGCTATGAACGATCATCTGATTTATACAAGCGATCTGTCTCAAGTATGTCGGCTGTATCTTGTGCCTCGTCAGCTCTTTCGGATCACACCTGTCTGGAGCATGAAGAACTTCCATTGGCTTGGTAAGAATTTAGCAATTGTATTCAAACCAAGTTATCTCTCATGTTAAAGTTACCAGGTAACTTAGGATTGTCTGTTTTATGTTTGGAGGTAGTAACTTGGAGAACAATGCTTCAGAGACGTGAGAAAGAACAGATGTAACCTAATTCTTTTGTGGTATGGTGTAATGAATGCAATGCCTTTTTTAACAGGATTGGGTATAGTTTGGTTTGCTTTTTTAGAAAAATGCCATTTCCCTCTCGAAAATGGATATTCAGTTTTTTATCCGAATTACTCCATAAATTCTTCCCTCTTCCTTTCAAAGGTTAATCGCTGACTGATCACTACCTCCCTCTTTGGTGTTAGTTAAAAAGTTGTGTCTTTGTACTCATAATTCCCCTCCTATTTTCTGAATACTTTAATTTTTAATTCACTCTTATCTTTAATTTCTTTATTAGCTCTGAACAGATGTTTGAACTGGAGTTGGAAAGGACCAAGTCCCACGTCGATAACTTTGGCCGCTCCCTTCTCGGAGGTTACTGTCAAAACTTTGTGCCTGACTTTGCCCTTCAAGGTGTCCCTAAACTGGACAACAAAATGGTGGAGAGGAGCCTCATTGATTCTTCACAGGTATTGTAATAATTGTTGTTTTCTTTTATTTTTCATACATTCATGGCACTGATGCCGTGAGGACTCAGCAGAGTGGATGCGTTTGCTCTATAAGTTGCATTGGTATTATTATAACTACAAAATGTTAACTGGTTCTATGAAAATAAAGAACCGAAATTAAATTGGGTTGAGGAGATTCATCCAGACACTACTGTTTTTTTTTAAAACATTATCTGGCTATTTTAGAAAAAGAGGGGCCAAAGAATAATAAAGGAGAGAATTTTCATGAGGCAGGTGTTTTAGTCCGGTCAATTGTTACAAGTGTTAAAACTTTTTTTTCAATTTATTTTCCCCAATATTTTTAAAGATTGTGGAAAAAATGTTACCAATTTGAGTATTGACAGTCTACCTCTTTGGGTGACATTAGATATAACTGCAAACACTTCTTATCCTTCCACCAACAGCACCCAGTCCTGGATGACTCCGTCTTGGAGGATGTGTACCTAGTGGCTGATACGGACAACTGGTCAGTTGAGACAGTGTCTTGCGAGAGGTATCAAGGATGCAGCAACAAACCTGTCAATCAAGATGTAGGGATCTCAGGACTTGTTGATCAGCTCTTGGAATCAGTCATGCAGCTCCACCGCATGAAACTCTCATCAGACTTTGTGAGTTGAAGCAACTTTTGTACATTTAATCCGTGAATATTTTTCATTGGGTCTATTTTTGAAGTTGACTGATAAATGTATTTTGAAATACCCACCCTTTAGTTTTTCATTTGTTCTCGCTATGGTATGTCAACATTATGATCAGGGGAGCAAATATTCAGTGATTTTTATTGACAATTGTTATTAGCTACTGTAATCCTTCAGTTATTACCTCTAAACAAATTAGATAGTGAAAATCACTGCCAAAATGCTTCGTGATATACTCAAGTGATATTTGTCATATTTGAAGAACAGAGGTTTTGAATTTGTTCTCTCTTATTGTTCCTTCCAACAGTGTCTAATGCACCTAGAGGATCGTCTGCAGGACGTGTACTTCCAGAGTACTTCAGTGGCGTCCTACCTAGAACACAAGCCTATGATCAAGGCTAAAGCCCTGGCTGGAGCTGTGGGTGTTGACTGCACAGATCTTCCCTTACTCTTGGCTGTAGCGAGTGTCCATTCCCCGCATGTCATTGCTAATGTTGTGAGGGAGACCATCGAGCAACAGCGGCTATTGGTTCAGCAGGACTCCCCCTGATCTACCTACGAAAAAGATTAGCAGATGATCAAGTCAAGGTCGAGCCGGTGTAAGTGTGGACAGTGATTGTGCTGATCTTGTGCCTTTGAAGGTAACAATTCCTCAGGCCTTTGAGCAACAGACCACAAGTAGAGGATTGAGGGATAGGCCTATCCAGTTGAGCTGTGGACATTGATTCTGCTGATCATACTTCAATGTGAAGCTAAACCATTCCTCAGTCCATCAAGCAACAACAGCATTTTCTGCTTCATGCAACTCTTTGGGACCTCTTTACCCAAATGACCAGCAAAGTATTGAGGACAAGGCCTATCAGGTGGAGCCATCTACATTGATAGCATTGATCATACTTCAGTATAACCTTTAGATCATTCCCTAGACATTTGGAGAACAGCCCTTTTTCCAGCAGGACTGTCTTCTATCTGCCTACCTAGAATGCAACCCTATGGTCACTACTAGGGCATTTCTGATGGAGCTGTAGACATTTACTGCGTACTGCATCCTTTGCTATCGGCAATAGCAAATGATCATCCCCAGACCATTGTACAGTAACACCTCACTGTTGGCTTTTGAAATTGTCCAGAATTTGTGCATCATCGATTATACCATACTGGTGACCATCAAACAACAGTATCTGTTGCTTCAGGAGGACATACCCTGATGGGTTCTCATTTTAGCTGATGTTCCCACCTCTCTCTAGTGACTGCGGACAGCCATCTCTTCCTGTTACACATTCAGTAGCTCAAGGGAACGCTATTTTCATGACTGCAGATGACATCACTTTGCTAACATAGCGTGATTTTTTTGTTGCAATCGCGCTATCAGTGGCAAGATCTGTAGGGGACACAATATGCAATCCCCCAACCTGGCTGTACCCAAAATACCTGGGACTACGAGGGTTAACTGATGTCAAGATATTGATCTTAGCATGCAAATACAATTCAAATGTTTTTGTTTTACTCTTACAAATATATGAAAGTTAAAGTTTAGCAATTGGTAAATATTCATGGAAGTGTTATTGAAAATATTTATGGATATCCAGTGATAAATTCAAAATGTTTCAACTCTAAACTATATGGGGAAATTTTGAAGTTAACTTATCGCACATTTAAAACATTACAAGATACACTGTATAAATGAAGTCAATTTGAGTGCCTTCTTTAATCTTTGCAGATGAGTAGATTTGTGGAAGGAAACTTGCTAAAGATGAGAATTATTGTGATAGCTGAAAATGGAAAATTATTCATTATTAGCAACGTATTTCAAAATGATTGTATGTAGATTGCCTTACATTTAAATTAATCTATATACATTGTATAAATGCAGTAATGAACATGTAATTACAATGTAGGATCGTATTTATTCACATTGTGCAATTTTTGATACAATTATGTAGACATGATAATATTTTCTGTGTAGCTAAATCACCGATAAGTATCTTGTTACCACATTGGCTACCTGTATCAAGTCATCCTTTAGCCTGGTATTCAGTTAAAAACTTTGAATTTCTTACAAAGTATACTGCTTGGCAAAGGATTTTGCTGATATGATGTTAATAACTAGCTATATTCCACTTTAATGTTGCACTTATCTTATTTGAACAATGTCTTGTAAGTGATGCCTCTATATGATATTGCTCTACATAAAGAATTCTCTTCCCACTGGTCATCAGATGCTGGGTTACTACTCACAGTGTACATGTATAAATCTCAATTTCCTAGGATTTCTTGAGTCGTGACATAAGTCCTATCCAGGTTAAAGTACAAGATCTGGCTTTACAGGACAAGTCCACCCCAACAAAAAAATGATTTGAATGAAAAGAGAAAAATCCAACAAGCATAATACTGAAAATTTCATCAAAATCGGATCACAGAATAAGAAAATTATAACATTTTAAAGTTGCACTTAATTTCACAAAACAGTTACATGCACATCCTTGTTGGTATGCAAATGAGGAGACTGATGACATCATCCACTCACTATTTATTTTGTATCTTATTATATGAAATATTCTGATTTTCTCCTCATTGTCAAGTGAAACAACAATTAATTCCTCCCTGAACATGAGGAATTAGCATTGTTTAATACTATATGATTCTGTCAAGTCGGTTCTTATGGTCAAATTTGTAAAAAAAGAAATATTGTATACTTCAAACAATAAAAAATAGTGATAGAAAAAATAGAAATAGTGAGTGATGGACATCATCGACTGACTCATTTGCATGTCACTGAGTTGTGCATATCACTGTTTTGTGAAAAGTAAGTGAAACTTTAAAATGCCATAAATTTCTTATTTTACATCCGATTTTGATGAAATTTTCAGTGTTATGCTAGTTTGATTTTTCTGTATTTATCCAGATCAACATTTAGCTGGGGTGGACTTGACTTTAATGTTCAGTCTCTAGGGGGCCTGTTTCATAAAACTTATTACAGTAACAAATTTGCAGTAACAGTTAATGGGTACTCCAATCCTTAATTTTGATTGGCTGAGTTTTAAACATGTTCAGAAAAATGTGTATTTGTTATTATAACTGGTCTTTATGAAACAGGTCCAATATGGTTAACAGTGCATGGCAATGGGCAGTCGGGTCGCTCAAATTGTGAAGCCAGCAGCATTGATATTCTCATCTTACAAGATACCAATTACCGGTAAACACCTAGGTGGAAACTGATATTCAGTTCATAGAATCTCACTTAAGTCAAAAGACATGAAGCCCCAATTCTTGCATATGAGAATCGTAACACCTCCAATTCATAACAATTTATTGTTCAATTTATGTATCGCATCCAGTTTTTGCTATATTTTGCACAACTTATTACGGTGATGACTGCATATAAAAACGTATACCTGCCGATCAAGGCATTCAAAATACGATGCAAGAATTCAGTCAGACCTAAGTAATATGTTCATATTTATAGGATACATTGTATATGCAAGAAAGGCATTAACTTGTTAAGTCAGTGGGGAATTTTTGCTTTCATCAGAAGTGGTCATGAAAACTGCCCATTAATTTATATTCTCAATAACCATATTGTGATGATTGTTCTAAATGCGAGAGAGAGAGAGAAATGATGGTTATTGTAAACCTTTATATGTGGTAAACTTGAAGACAAAAATGTACACATTAATTCTAGAATGAAAAGTTTGCCTTGCCAGCAGTGAAGCATTATGTCCTCTTGATTTCATGGGTGTGGTGGGGAGGGGGGCAGTGGGCATGAATATGGACAATGTGACTTAGGGGGTGTTGCAAGAAAATATTTGCGATCAATTGCAAATATTCTGTTGCAAATTTTAAACTGATAGATCAACGTTAGCTGTAGCAAATCAGATTAAACTTCTTGTTTTTAGGAGCAAATTAGCAATCAATCAATAATTTGCAATTAACTGCAAGACATATGATTGATCTAGGGACCAAAAATTGACTTGCAATTGATCGCAAGTTTCTTGCAACACCCCATTAGCAATACAACTATTAGTTGCAGGGAAAAGCATTACACGGGGGGCTGGGGGTGATTTAGCCCCCAAAATTATCAAAAGAGCACTGGAAACTGTAAAGAAAAGCAGTCCTGGAAAATCCCCATTCACTGCAATGTTAAAGCTTGTCCAATGTAGCAGATGTAGGCAGTAGGTTAAAAGTAGCCCCAGAAGATTAAAAAAAAATAAAAATCTGCCTGATGAGTTGTCTCACCATCTCTCCACCTTTCCCTTTCATTTTATCTCTCCAACTTCCTGGGGCATGGAGGTGTGGGGGGGGGGAGCCTCCTTTGTGATGTTAACATTTCTATAAAGAACTAAAAAGAAATCATATGTATGCTTGAAGTAAGCAACCAGGGGACTGATAACTTCAGGTCTTACCTGAGGGACTAACTCCAGGTATATGATTGTTTACTGGATCACATTTTTTTAATAGCCAGAGATCTGTTTGTTGTACTGATAACAGTTTTATTAATATGAATTGTAAGCATTGCTACTCTATAATAATGCAACTCACGCTATTACGATCCGACATGAATCTAACAAAATTTCCTTGTCAAAAAGAAGCTGCTGAAAACTGCTTATCTAATAAAAGAGAGCCAATGGAGTAAATTAGAAAGTCAAAAAGGGGCCTAAGCTTTCGATCCTAGACGAAGATTCTGCTAGGATCGAAAGCTTAGGCCCCTTTTTGACTTTCAAAATTTCCTTGTAACACTGAGTAAAAAGGAACTCATATTCCTTTGACTGAATGTTTAAACAATGGATGCTTCAATAATGGCTTGTTCTACCTAACCCAATCTACATTTTTGAATGCCCAAATGCCAATATTCTTAAATGATTATGGATTACCAGTACTAAACATGCCTGTCAAATGTGATATAGATTTGCCTCGTAATTGAAGATTTCTGAAATGATTTCAGTATTTGAGTGTGAAATCTGAAATGAATATTAAGTTATTAGCATGTATACTTGTGTAGATGTTTGACTAATCTCCAATGTAAAAGAACATTTATTTGGCAAAATGAATGTTATACTTCTGATTTATAAGGAGATGAATAATTTTACAATTCCATAGTCCATCTCCTTCACGAATTTATGCATTGAATCTGTAGCAATGAAACATTTTTTTTTATTTTTCTTAGGCCAATGCATGGTTTTCAGTGTCTATAATTTTCTTATTCCCTTTTTATCTTTTCTTAGAAAAAGGAATGAATATCTACCAGGCTTCATGTCGAAAAGCCAAATATGTAGAATCAATAAAAATATTATAAATTGTAATATAATTTAGAATTATTGCAGATTTTTCTCCTTTAGTTTGGAAAAAAAATCCCATTAAAACAGAAAATGATATTTCACTGTCTGTCTTACTGCAACTATGCTTTATCCTTGTTTTGTTTTTCTTGTGAAATGTATACAGGCCCATATTGGATCAGCTATTGACTATTATTTCCATTTATTTCTTGGTTATTACCCCATGATATGTAATTTCATAAGCAGATTTGAAGTACAAAGTGAACTGCTGGATGTTAAATTTATTATCTTATGAATGTTTATTATTTTTCTTGTATGTTTTTAATAGTAGTCTATTATCAATTAAGAATTCTTTCTTTATTTTTCTTTTGTTTGCCCTGATTGTGAAATTTTCTGACCCCCATCCCCTCTCTTTGTGTTTCACTGATTCTTTCACGGCCAGTGTGCCACCTCTGTGTGGTTTGTCTCCACAGTCTTGGTTCATGGTGGAATTTTTCCTTGCATCATTTCCGATGGTATTTCTGCCAATGCCTATAAGGGAGAATTCTTTCTCAATATTTCTTAAGCTTTATCCTCCCTTTCCTCTCTATCTATACCTTACTTGAATTTGAGGACTGCTTGAATCATAGTTAGGTATTCCCTTTCACATTTTTTTAACTTTACGTTACCTTGTATTTTCCTACAGTTAATTTCTTTACCTTTTACCTTACCTACCTAGCCTAGCCTTACCCTACCCTTCCTTACACTGATGTGAACCTTATTACTACACTTTACCTTTCCTTAACCTTTCTTCTGTTGAAATTTTATTTCATATTTGACCACAAAAAAGTGGTTTTGTGGCCTTGTTAAACTCATTTAGACCTACAAATATTTACAGAAGATTAACTAGATTTATTCAGATATTTTTGCAGGTTTCAAAAATATTCTTGTAGAAAATACTAGAAACAATACAGTAGATATTAATTGCATATTCTGATGTGAATTATAGGGGGAAATGTTCATTAGTTCTATGGAGTAAATTAAACTGATTAAAAAGTGCAAATCACCATTTGGTGAATTATCATATGAAATATGGATTGTAGTGCATCTCATTCTTTTAACATTCTTGGTGGTTAAAATTATTCAATGTTGGAGAAGCATCCTCCACTGCGATATATACATTATCATCATCGTCATGATCCTCCTCATCATTATTGTTATCATTATCATCCCTTTATCATTACCTTCATCATGATCATTATCATCATCACCACCACCATCATCATCAGCAGCAACATCACCATCATCAATCATTAATTATAATGGTCTTCCTCAACCACATCATCACAATCGCCGTAATCATGAAACAGAGAGTGAGAGAATGGAGTGAGTGGGGGGGGGGGGGTACGTGGGGGGCAGGGAAGATTGTGTGCAGGTGTGTGTTTATATTCAACATTTTTTTATAGGCCTATGAAGACTGGCTTGATTTGTAAGCAGCCGCAGTGGCTCAAATTCCAGATAAAATCAGAAAATTAAAATGTACACAATAATTGAATGTTACAAGTTTCTGGCTGATATTATAAAGGCATAGATGCTATATGTCTCATATTGTAGCCCCTCCGGCCCGTCCCCGCCCCCGGCCTCCCCCTTCAAAAATTATACGGCACCGCAACCCGTACCGTACGTATACCACCGTACGCTGAATCGGTGGAAGATGGCGCTAATTGGAGCTCTGCGGTGAGATCGTGATTAGAAACAAGTTTTGGTAAATATATCACATTGTAGTATTTACAATGCCAAATTCTTTCTCATGTTAATGAATAATGATGATGGTCTAATAAATAAACAAAAATGATATGGGTAATGTTTAAATATAAGCTGTTTAATTGAAATAAGACGCTGCCTAAGGCTAAGTAAAACAGCTATGACTGTCAACGGCTTGCTCGGTGGCCGCGCTGCCGGAGCTGATCCGGTCGGATCCCTAGCTGTCGCCGAATGCTGTTGTCGATCGCTGAGCTCGCGCTAGACAGCTGGCAGCCGTCTGTTTCGAGGAGTCTTTAACATTTTAATTTTTTATTAATTTCTCCTCGTACACAGACAGCTCGCTATCCGATCGTGCAGCCACCATTAGGGGTTAACAATGCAAAATCGCCCGGATGGGGCTTATCGATTTTTGTCTTTTCTTTTCATGAATAATTATAACGTTAGAAAGAACCGTACCAAAATAAAGATTTCCGTTTTGGCCTGAAATGCAACGAAACGGGGAAAAATAAACTTAAAAGGGGAAAAAACAGTGACCTACTTTGGCTGACGTGCAACTTCACTTCCCTGACCCTGTTTTATCCGAACTATGATACATAATAAACATATGGCCATTGAGGCCTGTAATCCCTATCATATGGCAAGTTCCCCCTACAGTAGAGGCGCACGGCCAATATTGGAGACTGTCTCCATTGTGGGAGATTATCTCCAATATCAGAGACTTTTGTAAAGAATTTGGGTATCCAATTTCAGAGACAGTCTCCAGTTTTGGAGACCAATTTCCTTTGTTTACATTTGCTGCAAAAGGATTACCTTGGCGGCAAATAAAAATGTGATAAGCAGATTCCTCATGAAAAATAACCCCTTTTCACCGTCTACTTTAAAAATTCACCGTCTACTTTTGTTTTGATAAGGAATTTTGTTGTCAATCACACACAAAACAAATGGGCTTCTGACCTCAGCGAGACAAAATTTTACGTGGAAAAAAATCATGCTTTTGTTGGTGTTGTTTCTTTTGTCCTTTTGCAAAGAAAGTCTCCAATGTGGGAGATTGTCTCCCCTATAGGAGAGAGTCTCCCAATATTGGCCGTGCGCCTCTACTGCCCTAGTCTGCGCAGTCCCCCTTGTCTTCGCACACGCGTATCTGCGCGATTCTACTAAAAGAAGATACGCAACGAGCACAAACTTTACACATGCAATACATAGACAGGTATTCATAAAAAATCCGACTCAAAATGGTGGAAAAATAATTAATTTAGGGCATTTCATGTGACGGCCTCAAATGCAGCCTTTCTCATCAAAATCCCCGAATCGTGTGCAAATTAAGTGAATGAGTGTGCAGACATGGGGTACCATTTTTTTTTTCAATCTGAAAATGACTGCCCAAGGTTTTTTCCAGAAAATCCTATATTTTCTTTCATTTTTTAATGAGAAATTTGGTACACTTACTCTTAATAATATAAGGAACATTATTAACTGAAAAATTTTGTGAAATAAAAAGAGATTCATGTTAAATCTTATCTCAAATTGTTAGGTGCGCAGACTTGGGGCCCACCATCATACTAGTACAGATCGAGCTAGAACTTCGGTCTCCGTATTTGGTTAGTGGAGCCAATGCTGGAGTTCAGCGGAACAACCAACATAACAGAGACCGAAGGTTTTGGTCTAAGCTTGCGCTAGCTGGGCCAGGTCGCAAGGAGACTGAAAAATCTGCTGTTTCGGAGGGTTTTTTTTCAAACATTTTCTGGAACTCTTGCCTAGTCCTAAACAGATGGAAGACTCCCATAGGACTTTTAGTAGTGGTGGTGGTTCTCCGTGCGATGCTAACGACTATCTAGACACCTGGCAGCCCTCTGTTTGAGAAGTTTTTTATTAACATTTTTTAAAATTTCTCGTACACAGACGGCTCGCGATCGTGCAGTCACCATTAGGGGGTTAACAATGCAAAATCCCCTGACATGGCTCATCGATTTTGTCTTTATTTCATAAAATATATAAAAAGAACTGGACCAAAATAACGATTATTCCGTTTTGGCCTGAAATGCACCAAAACGGGAAAAATAAACTTCAAAGGGGAAAAAAGAGTGACTTACTTC
The DNA here is from genome assembly GCF_037042905.1 of Lytechinus pictus. Taxonomy (NCBI): domain Eukaryota; kingdom Metazoa; phylum Echinodermata; class Echinoidea; order Temnopleuroida; family Toxopneustidae; genus Lytechinus; species Lytechinus pictus. Next base: position 22,660,901 of record NC_087262.1, read on the forward strand.
GGCTGCCGCGCAACTCCCACGACCCACGTCCCTGGTTTATCCGAACTTCATACATAAACATATGGCCAGTGAGTCCCTGTACAGATCGAGTTATAACTTCGGTCTCTGTAATTGGTGAGAGGAGCCAACGGAATTCAGCGGAACAACCAACATAAGAGAGACCGAAGCTTTTTGTCTAACGACTATCTAGATCTAGGCCTAGTAGTAGCAACTAAAATATGGCCTGGACTGGCCAGCCGGCTCTGGCTGGGGAAATCCTCTTCAATTTCTCTAGAGTCTAGTTTAAGTTAAATAATCCCACTTTTAATGGGGGAAACAAAGCGTCGGAATGAAAATTAACATTTAACGATTGCAATTAGCTTAGGCCTATCAGTTTCTCAAAATGTGATGTAAAATCCAAAATTTAATTCCAAAGAGCTGGTGACAGGTTGGGTGATCATTCATCGTCGTGTCTCACTTTTAGAAAATACGATTGCGCCAGCCAATCACGTTCGTGTTACCATCATTGCATGATATCTACCACCACTATGGCAGTACGTATGGGATGCTTCGGTCCATGGAGGGAGGGGATCGCCGTGAAGCAAAGTCTCAGTGGAGCATATCCTGACGGAAGTAGACTGATTATTTGGTCTAGATCTACATGTAGGTTGCCAGTGAAATTTGTGAATTTTGATAGATTGCAAAATCATATTAAAAAAAAGAGCATCTGTCATGTTAATTCATAACTCGAGAAGCTCTGGAGCCAAGAATGGTTAGACTGAAGTTAAGTTGAGGGGGGGGGGGGTATCATCAGATGTCACTTGTCAAATCTGTGTTCCATCTGTTTCAGTCATGATCTTTTCAAAAAAAGATTAGACCTACTCTAACACAGAAAGTTATTGCAATTGAATGGAAATTAAGAGAATAACAGGACTAATACAAAGTTTGCCCTTTAGAAGCTAAGTTAGACTGTGTGATTAATTATTCTAAGTTCTTTTCCATTATTTTTTTTTATCTAGATTTAGAATCCAGCCTGTCCAATGGCAATGCAGCATCAATTCAAAGAAAAGTGTCTTAGAAAGAGAGATATTCACCTAGATCAACCAGTAGACGTGTATTTTTGACAGTTAATCATCATCATTGATGAGGATTCATATTGTTCGATCAACTAGAATATAAGCTCAGATGCATCTAGATTCTAACTTTTCCTTGATTTTGACACTCAAATTTGGTCCTGGTCCAGACAGAAATGGTCAAAGTAGAACCTCCAAGGTCATATCAATACCAGTAATTTTTTCCCCTTCAATCTTGACTTGAGTACAAGTTCTAAATGGACCAAATCATTTTGGAAGAAAATAATGGTATAATTCACTAAAAATTTGTTTCACCCACATTTTCCACGATCAACCGCTCAAAGTTGATTTTTGTTTGTTTCTTTGAAGGAATAGTCCTAACAGTCACGTCTTAGCATTATTTTATACCCCCAAAAATAGATGTATAATCATTTCTTGATGATGATGATGCACAGCATTTCTTAAGACTATTTAAATAGTGCAAGCAAAAAAATTTTGAATTTCATGTATTTCGTCCTGAAAATTGAATGTGTGGAGCAATGTTTGTGTACTAATCAAAATGTACAAAAGCAGAGCAGAAAGTTTTACTATTATGTTCTGGCTGTATCAAAAAGGAACCTGTCAAGGACTTTTTGCAGTTAGCCATGAAGATGATATATGAAGATGATACATGAAGATGATACATGAAGATGATACATGAAGATGATAGGTGAGGTGAATGGGTACCTGGCAGGAATTTATTCCTTGAAATGCCCCAGCGCTGTAAAAGGCTGCGGGGCTAAAGCCAGGGTAATAATATCCAAGTCCTTTGGAAGCGCATAGAGACGTTATTTATAATGTGTTATGCGCTATACAAGAACTGACTATTATTATTATTATTATTATTACATATTTCAACAATCAAGCATTGTGAGCACGATGCGCGAGCTGAAAATATGTAATATTCCGATAACAATTTAAGCACTTTTTCAAGCACTGTATAAGGAAGTTGTGAAGTGAATATGGATCACACTTAATGAATAATGCAAGCTGATATTTTTTATTATTATTTTGACCTAGGACCGGGACATTCTCAGGATATTATGTCATCATATGAAAATGATGACTATCTTCCTATTCCTCTTTCTAAGCGTTAGATGAAACTTGTCAATATTCCATTCTGAAAAAAGGGACAATTTAATTATTAGGAACTTTTGAAAATGTTTTTATCTCATTAATTAATCCAATAAGCCTTAATGAGAGCACAAAATTTGTTGACATTAAGGCCTGAAAACTGGTAATTTTAAGCACTTTTGTAGTTATGAATAGGATGAACTTTATGAAATACTCGAAGAGAATAGGTACTTGACAAATTAAATAATGCGAATAATCAAATAAAGGTAAAAATGTTTAATATTCAGACCATAAAAAGGACATTTCACAGAGCACTTTAAAAAAAATCAGTTTGTAAATCACACAAAATAATGAAAGCTTGAAGCTGAGCTGAAATATGTTTTGTATTTTGACTTCAAAACTTGATATTTTAAGCTCCATATCAGCCTCTTAAGCAAGATATATATCATTGAACAGGCAATGCGAGCGCAAAGTGGGGGCAAAAATTTTATATACATGTAGTGACATGAAAGATTTATTTTTATTTTCCAGCTCTTCCCCATATTTTATTCACTCATCTTCCTCCTCTCTTTTCCTCTTCTTTTTTCTTCTCCCATTCTTTTTTTCTTTCTTTCCCCCTTTTTTTGCTCTGCCAATAGGGGGGCCCGGGCCCCTTGGGTCCTCCTGGATCTGCCTTTGATTTCACAACCGATTTTGCTGAAACTTGTTTTGAATTGTTCCTCTCATTTTACTATTTCCAATAAGATTGCCTGTCTTCCTGGGTTTTGGTTTCCTTAAAATGACTTTTCTGAACTTTGGGCACTAATCTTTAGGGCTATCGACTTCTGCATCCTCTTTGGAAATCATATAAGAAACTCACTTTTTTGTGAATAATGTTAATGGCCTAGAATCATTTCTCAAACAAAGTTCATAGTTTATCACCTAAGATCAAAGCCAAGGTCGAAGAAAGCCACCTACATTTCGACTAAACTCAACTGTGCACTCTTCTAACCTGGTGGAGTTTCATAAAGCTGTTCGTAAAGTCACAAACGACTTTACGCATGACTGGAACATGTTCTTAGGTCATAACTCAATTACATAGGGATATCACCTAGCACAAGAAAGGATCACCAGTCGTAAGTAAAGTTATGAATATCTTACGAACAGCTTTTTGAAACACCCACCAGCCTGGTGCGTTAAACCAAAGAGTCTTGCACTGTACGGTATTACTGTTTTTAAAAAGAAGTTCATCTGGAAACAGCAATAAGGGTAATTCATTTCTAACAACAGCACTTTTTCAGAATATCAGACATAGGCCTATATGCTTAGCTTTAATTTGGATCCCTTTAATAAGGACATGACTTGATAGAACAATAAAATTTTCAGTGAATGGTCAAACTTGTATTGTTAGAAATATTTATGGGACTTAAAGAAAAATAAAAAAGAAACAAATATTTTTTGTTGTGCTCATTTAAACTGAAATTTAGTAATCTATTTTGTTTTCATTTTAGGAGAACATTGAATCTTTTTTTCTACCATGCCGCGTGTCCAGTACAGCCGACTGCCAATGACGGACAGTGCAGAGAGCAGCCCAGCCAAGGATTCCGTGGCTTTAGACTTCAGCTCTGTACACAACTTCAAGTCTGTGTTCTCTTACAGCAAGGCTGTCCCACCTTATCTCAATGAAGTGAAAGGTGAAAATATTGATATAGAAGTGGTTTTGAGTTGAGTCTATGGTTAAAGAAAAGAGTTTATGCAGATTTCATGAATTAATTAAGGTTCTAGCATTGTGTTTTTTTATAGAAAGAGTCCATTAATGAATATTTGTCAGAGTGTGCTCAAAGATTTTTGGTATAGCTTGCAGGTTTATTGGCTTAATGAGCTCAAGGAGTTCACTTTTTTATTTATAGATTATTTATTTAACAGTTGGTTCAATCCATAGCAATTTAGTGCCTTGTGACAAAAATGTGCATTGAATGTTTTACCCTTTGTCAATATACGCATAATAAATTCATGAAATCTGCATAAAACATGGTGTTGAACCATGGTTTTAAAACAACTTTAGTGAAGTTGGGCCATTGTGGGAGGAGCCGTGGTGTAGTCTTTCTGACTCGTGTGTTCGAAACCCACCTGGCGTCCTTTGGCAAGGCGTTGATCCACAGTTTACCACTCTTGATCCAGGTGCTAAATGGGTACCCGGTAGGATGTGAAAGTGATTGTAGCTTGTCCAGTACTGTGTGCGCCTCGCCGGTGACTGACTGGAATACTACCCAGGGAGTGGAGGATGTGCACACATTGTGTGCGGGAATGACAGATTGAATCTGATGACCGGGGTAATAATATATCTGTAAAGCGCTTAGACACGTCGTTCCCATGTATTAAGCGCTATATAAAAGCGGATTGTTATTATTATTGTATATGTTTTAATGTTATTTTCTCTTATCCATGATGGTACCGTGCTAATGAATACACACACTTAAAACCCTCATGAGAACAATATTCGACTATCAGTTCTAACATTCCAAGCATACCAAAGTGTAGTGGCTGTAGAATCTTGATTTTCTGTGAATTTTGATGTCTTAATGTAGCAACCTCTCTCAGTACTATTTTCTAAAGGAACCTTTGAGCTCTAATACAAATTTAATAATTCGATTTCAGAAAGCTTACCGGTAATGCTGAAATTTTTATCCCATTCCAAACTTGAAAAGTGGTTTATATAAAAAGAGAAACAAATATGCAAACATTTTGTTCTGTTCAGGCACCCTATGTTATAACAGTTTCTCATATGTTATCATTTTCTGCAGAATATAAGCCTTCAATCATATCCTCTGTATGCAGTACTGTGGTTATTCTTTTGAGTTTTATCTTGCTTCTCTTGACCTTTCCTGTATCAGGATGGGTAGCCATAAAGGTAAGTGCATTCTATCTTATTGATATCATACTATATAAGATGAGATTTTGATTGTGTGTAATTGAGAAGATCTCCCAAATCTTTCAAATTCTCCCTTTAAGGCAAATATTGAAGAAGGCAGCTCCTGATTTGTACATATCTCTAATAACGCCAGAAAATTGACACATCATACATTCAAATTTATTTCCACAGTTAAAAATATACATTATATACAAATAATTGACATGAAGAGATATATTACATGTGGAGGGGTCAAAGAAAGCACAACTGCTTGTATAAATTGGCCCCAATGTAAGAATAAATCATGTTAATACATGTAAAATGAACAATATAATCATAATCATAACATAATTACAAATAAGTCTAAGAGAAAGAAGGAGGGGGGGGGGTGAAAACAAATCAATACAATAAAAAGTCATTACATGATTTGTGTGTGTGTTTCTCTTCCCCCAACATATTAAACAATGTACTTTTCTTTCAGATGGTTCAGCAGTTTGAGAGGATTGTTATATTCAGACTGGGTCGAATGAGAGCACCACAAGGACCAGGTAACAATTCTCTCATCTTCATATTGTATTTTTGTTTCTGCATGGCAAAGCTCAGAATAAAAACTGAAACACATTTTTTTTGTGTACAAACTCCATGAAAGTTCAATAAGAGGCATAAAATATTATGTTGGAGATGTATGCAGCATTTTTTTTTTCCTTGCAAAATAATCTGATAAGAATTGAGTGTTCAAACACATAAAATTATTCAACCTAAGTCATGAAGTAATATTAAATTTTAATGATATTATAATGACATGAGTCTTTACATCATTTAGAATCATGATGTCATAAGTTTGCCTGACCAACTTTAGACAATTTAGGGACTTGAAGGATGTATTGCATGTTTATTGGCATAAGTGAGGTGATCTGTTGAATCACCATATTCGAGCACTATCAATAATGTTGCGGACTTTATTGAGCAAGGCTTCAAGCTCTTTAAAATATTAGAATGTATTAGAATTTCATTATTATTTATTTGGTTTGATTATCTCTTATTTTCAGGAGTGGTTCTCGTCAATCCTTTTATTGATAAGTGGCAGATAGTTGACATGAGAACCAGAGCCTTCAATGTTCCACCGCAACAAGTGAGTCTGAATCAAAATAGTCTGTTTATACACAGGCTAAAAAGAAAAAAAAAGTAACTTTGTGAGAAAGTTGTCAAATTTTGATGTCTGTGTTGTAGTATAGTGTTTTGTTGGATGAAAAAAAGACATCCAGGAATACAAGGGTTTTGAAATATTTTGATGTTTTTTTTAAATGTCTTGTACTGAATTCAGCCATTCAATTCAGGAGCATCATTTGGTTAGTCTGCAGGCGCAGACCCTGATTGCAACTTTGAAGAACAGGTTGGTCTTCACACCAGACTAGCACAAGTGGAACTTGTTGTTTCATGAGAGGGATCTTCTGTGCACTTGCAGAAAGAGTTGCATTTATACCATTATAAAAATCCAGTGTAAGTCCTAAATGGTTACTTTTGATTGTCAATGAGTACTGAAAAGTTAGTACACTACTGATGGTTTCTTGCAAGATAGTGATTTCTAAACTTCAGTTTTATGTAGCCTATTGTTTCTTTGGTAATTCATTGAAAATATTGATTTACTGGCCAAAATACTGATTTTCAGCTTTTGATATCTTTCAATGCTCTTCTTCATGTTGGCAGCTCTGCTGGCATCAGATCTTCCAGTCATTTTGATTTTGGAGAAAAGTTCAGTTTTGTGAAGTTGATAGCACTTGTCCCCTTGTACTTTCACTTGTTCTTTTTGTCTTTCTCAGCTGTTGACGTCCAATGGTGCTGCCATCTCAGCGGGTGCGATAGTCTACCACCGCATCATGGACGTGGCGCTGTCGATAGCTTCCATCCAGGACATGAACCACGCCATGCGGAACCTTGGACACACCATCCTCCTCAACCTACTCAGCTCCAGGGAACTCTCTGCCATCGAACGGGACAAAGCCCTCATCAACGCTGAGATGCAGGATCTTATGAACACTGCCACGTTGAACTGGGGCGTAGAAATCAGCAGAGCAGAAATGTGAGTTTTGATTAGGGTTTATATGGATCACCTAAAGTCAGGGAATTAAACAATATGCATTTCCAGAAAAAAAAATCTTCTCTTGGGTTTGGACATTAAAAGAGCAGAAATATGAGCTTTGTTAGGGTTTATACTAGTCACAAAGTCTCTTAGAAAATCAGAGATTTTATAAATGCTTATTTCTAGAAACGAAAAGTCACTCTGATTTGGGGCATGTAAATGAGGCAAGCAGAAATGTGAGCTTTATTCAGCATTTTTATTAGTCACAAAATTTCTGTTAAGTCACAGTTTGATAGCTATTTCCAGAAGCAATAATTTAGGGGAAGTCATAGTATTCAATAATAACTTCTGGAAAGTCATGGATAATAATCTTTTCAAGCCATTTTTGCAATCTACTATTTGGGTTGAGCCTGTGTGCTATTTTAGTTACTTTGCAAATCAGCAGGTCAATCATATACGGAAGTTTTTTTTATGCCTCCGCCCTCTGGAGGTGGTTGCCATAGGCATGTGCTTTCAGGTTGTTGATCCGTCCTTCTTTCCTTCCTGTTTTCATTCTCTTCAAACTTATAAATGCTTGATGGATCAACACCAGCTCATAGAAGTGATGATTGGATTAGTTTTGACATGTCAGAGGTCATAATATTTAGCGTCGTGTTGTTGCAGGAACGCCCTTAGCACATACTTTCGTGCATTGTATGCGGGCAGAAACGCCCCTAGTTGCGCGCATAAAGGCATTGCTTGAGGGCGTTCCTGCACCGATAGGGTGCGCGGAAGTGTGATGCTAAGAGTGTTCCTGCACCGACATGACGATGTATACTCAGAACTTGCTTGTTCTTGTGATAACTAATGAAGAAGAACTGTACAATGTTTTTACATGTTTTATATTCTTATAGTTCTGAAATCACAGTGATTCAAGACGCCACGTCAGCTTCTGTAGACTTCCAGAAGGTGACTGGAGTCCTGGGCCAAGTTGCAGGACAAATGGCAGGACAAATGGCAGGTATGAGAACAAATTATTACTGCATTTCATGAATTTTCTATTTGAATGACAGTTCTTGTACAGATATTCTGATGAACAGTTTCTGTGTTACCAATGCTCTTCCTTGTAGAAATAAATGTTATAAATACTGTATTTAGAGCAGGCAAATATAATGGTTGTCTGGGGAGATTGACATTAAGAAAATGATCAATACTAAGAATGGAGGTGGAATAAAAAAAAATTATCGAGCATTCATCATGCAAAAATTACATTTATCACTTTTCTTTTAATCGATGCTATGGCAATATTTTATGTCATTTTTAATTGACACTTGACAGTCTAAAATAGCTTACATTCATTTGCAAAATTTATGAACATGGAATTGGTATGAAAAGCAATGCATGTGCAGTATCCAGTAAATGCATAGGTGTACCTCTTCACTATATATACTAATTTAAAAGCTTGTCTGCTCATCAATTCATAGCTGGAGCCAAACCCCAAAAGGGAGAGCCGTCATCGGCCCTTGCATCCCTCCTCTCCATGGTAACCACATCACCAAACCAAACCCCTGCCCTCACCATGGCATCCTCACCCAACACCTACCACCAACCACGCCTTACGGTACCCCATTCTGTACCCGTCGCATCAAACCTGGTGGAGCTGGGGGGTAATACTCCAGCCACGCCCGAACAACTCATCCAGCTGGTCCAACCGGTATTGGACGAGCAGCTAGTGGAAGAAGTAGGTGCGGTCTTCAAGTTCAACGTGACCGGTGCAAGCGGTGGACTTTATTATCTGGATTTAGCCAGAGGTATGTGTCTTGTATCGCCCCATTATCTATCTATTTTAACATAAGTCAAGTTGTGGTAACAGTAAAATAAATTCCAAGAGAATCCAACAAAATTAGTATTAAAGTGTTTGTAAGTTGAACTTTTATGTAGAGACATAATAATTTCCCAAACAATTCTTTTTGAAAGTGATTTATTTCTCAATGATTAGCAAATGGAATTCTGTACATTATCGGTTTTTACCTTGTATGCATATTTGTTTTGTTGATCTTTAGCTTGTTTTCATTATTTTGGTGATTTTCTTTAACAGCTTGCTGAAACAGTGTCAGACTGTGATCCTCTATGGTTATTCAATATCAATTTAACCCTTGTTTGAAAGCGTAACTGTGCTGTAACACATGCTTTGCCATAGGGCCATGTGAATGAGGATAGACTTGATAATTACACCATTTCACAAAACATTCAGAATTTTCTTGTTACTTTTGGTTTTAAAATTGTGATGTTACTCTTTATTGAAAACTCAGGGGTTCTTGGTACAATTCTGTAAATATTTCATTATTTGACAAATATTGTAATACACCAAATTGTGTATATTTTTGGTAGGTACATGTTTATAATATAAAACTACATATAAAAATATTGCATCCTGGGTAAGGCTCCAGGCTCCCTATGAGTAGTTTTTGTGTGTATGTTTTGGCATTTAACTCAATTTATTAAGCTAGTAGAATGCTAATTTTTGGCGAACATATAGATTTTTACATTTCTAACGAAACTCTACAAAAAATAATTGATTTCTTATGTACCTTATTGTTTTTTTAATTCTTATGTATTTCTTTGTTTTTTCACACCTTTGTTTTTTTCGATGAACTTTGTCGGGGACACTTTTGCGATCATAAATAACAAGATATATCCATCTAAACCAACAAAAGTAAAAATAATCATACATTTATGATTTTTGGTTGAAAAACACAATCTGCATTGACTTTGTACACGAAATCACGTTTTTGAGCAATTTTGGGACCGGCATGCGCTTACAAAATATTGCGTAATTTCAGAACCGCGTACCCGGGCGTCGCAAATTTGGTTTCAAAAGATGCGGAAGACTTGAAAGTAAGAAGTCAGTGAGCGACGCGGTCAAAAAAATTTGCACGGCGGCGTAGCGGCGAAATTTGTTGAGAGGGGGTCAAATCCCCCCAGTTTAATAATGGTTAATTCATGTATTCTCTTCTTGTGCTGTATAACAGGTGCAGGTCAAGTAGGTGTTGGACCACCCCCTTGCACCCCTGATGTCACCCTAACCATGTCTATTGATGACATGCGGGCCATGTTTGAAGGAGAGCTACGCCCCGCTGTGGCCTACATGTCGGGTCGTCTGGAGCTTGAAGGGGATAGGAATATCGCCATGACACTGGAGAAAGTCATCAGTAGAATACGAGAGGGCCACAGGTGATTGTGGAAGCTCTGGATGAGATCAAAAGTCAATAGCTTCATCGGGATCAAGCAGCCTTTCATCAGACTCCCAACTTAGTGACACTTGTCTGGTTTTAACTTGAATTTGTGCTATCATTTTCTGTTGTTTAGAAATGAGTACTGTACATGTATGCACATGCTTTTTCTCTTGGAGGGAATGAGATTGGGTAGCTAATTAAGTCACACAAACTGACAAAGGTAACTTTTGTAGGTTATTAATTTGAATCGATTCATAAAAAGAATGTCCTTTTGTATAACAGGTTGAAATCTGTAGAACTTTGATATTCAGAGAACTTATACTTGATAATGATAATAACAGTGGGTTCTTATAGATATGTCAAATATTACAGCAGACCTAAGCTCTTTATATATGACAAGATGGCTCTTGATGGGACACAGTAACCAATTTTTTTGCAAGGACTACTTTTCCTTTGTGGAGGTGCTTGACCAAGTAGTCTAAGGTCCCTGACTACACACTGGAAAGTCCAGGGTTCAAAACCTAGCCATGTTACCCATACCCCTGAGTGAAGCATTGTTTTCTGAATTTGCTCTGTCAAATGTTGATGTCTTTTGGAATTATTACCTTAAAAGTCAATCACAAACAATCATGTGATTGATACATGCCTATAAAAACTCAATTACACACACACACCTAGACCACAAGCTATTTACAACAGGGGGATATTATAAAGTGGACTTACATTAATCTTTTTTTTTATTTATTTTTTTATTTATCTTTGCGTCAATCCTCGCTCATTGGCCTTGGACATTCTGTGTTCTCTCTCAATATCCCACTTGTGCTGTAATATGAAATTATTCCCTATCTAGAAATTACTTTTCAAAAATATTGGAATTTTAGGCCTGGATATCTTGGATATATTATTAAGTGAATCAATTTATATCAATGAATTTGTAAGATTTGCCTTACACAAACATTTTAAGTCATAGCATGAAATTGGAATATTGATCGAATGAAGAATAATTCCTCCTTGAATATATAGATATGAGTGCGAGATCAAGGTAACAAAAAAGGCACAAGTAAAAAGGAAATGACAGTTTAATAAACATCAAAGATGCTGAAAGGGACAAATGGAAGGGAAGTTGGAAATGTTATTTCCCCCGAGATATGCTGCTATCTACAATGATATCATTATTTTTGTTATTATTTTGACATTGCTATGCATGGGAACGTAATGGTGCATGATTTTCTTGGAATGCTAATGTACTTAATGTGTCACATATAATTTCTACTTATTGCAATATAAAGTTATGTACCATATTTATGCAACTGGATGTACTAGCATTACAATTATTTATTTAGCAACACATTGCAAGTGTTTCCCTCTTTAATAATCATAATAGTGTACCTGTTTTCTGTCAGTGTAAGTTTAATGTGTATATTCTAGATTTAATTTGCATGCCAACTCACATTACACCTATCGTTTTTGTTTCCTAGTACTCGCGTTGTGTTTGTGCTGTAAATAATTGTGATGTAAAGTATTATGTGTACGATAGATTTGTAGATAATAAGAAATAGTTTTATTGTGTAAATAAAATACATGTACATGGAGACATAGTATATATTTTTAGTATACTGTTATTGTTTAGTCAACTACTAGTATGATGCCAAAAATCAATTCACTTTGATCATTGTTAAAAGGGGTATATTACATAATTGACCTGTGATTCATTGAATAGATTCAGATTTATTTACAACAGAACATAAAGAATAATACAAATTATTTTCATACATGTATAACAGACATTTACAATACAAATCATTGTCATAATTATATTTAATAGCATCAATGATAATTAACATATAAAAATATTTACAAAATATGATACATTTTGTTGACAAATTATAATATATAATTTAAATATGAGAAAGGCCCGAACCAAGGCAAAGGCACACTCATCCCGTGCTTGGCTTCAGCTCCCAGTGGGATGTGTTCACCGATTTCTTCGCAGTGGAAACTATGCTAAAATTATTTTTGCATAAAGTTTGTTCAAGCAATCTTACCTCAAACAGAAAAACAGCATGTTGGGTCAAAGCACTATTCTGAAATAAAAAATCCTTTAACATCTCCTTTCCTTTGATTAAAAAGAAATTAGACAAGATTACATTTACCCTTTTATCAAGGCCTCCATCTGATAAGTGTATAGGGTCTGATGCTAAAAGACTACACTCATGAACTACCTTGCCAACTTTCCTTGGCATGAAAACACATAATTCATGTCATCTGTTTCAAGAAAAATGTGTATGATATATGTGTATGATTCAAATAAGTTTTATATCAAAGCCTGTACTGATTTAATCTCATCAATGTACTACCCCCCCCCCCAAAAAAAAAGAAGAGTATTTCTTGAAGATGATGCATGTCCATTACATTTAATTTTGTCTTCTATGAGTCAGTTGCCAAAGCACAATGTACAATCAATCTCAAAGACATTGTGGGAATTAAAATCAAGAGCAAGGCTGTTTGTGGATAATTGTAAATTATTTTCTATCTCATCAATGTTTGTGCAATAGTAAATTGTATTATGAAAAAATGCAACTTTTTATGAGGTTTTTGTCTTGTGGTGGTTATGGGATGCCTCTCGGTGGAGGCTTTGGTGCATTGCACAGTGGTACAATGAGAAATAATTGAAAGTGGAAATAAATAGGAAATATAAGAGGTATAAACCTGAGGAACGGAATGAGAGGAGGGAAGGATATTTGTGGGGGGGGGGAGGAAAAAAGATAGAAGGAAAGAGAGAGAAGGGGGGGGGGCAGAGCACGGGTGAGGAAGATCAGATGAGAGAAATGGGAAGAGCAATGTTGTGTTATTGGGCTGATATGTTAAGGAGTGGGGTATATTCTCATTCAATATGGTTGCATGAAAGCATTCAAACTGAACTTGGCATGAACTTTAATTGTAGCCTTTATGTCTGGATTAGTAAACTGTTGCGAGAAATGTTTGGTGGGAAGGGGATTTATGTGCAAATAATTTTGATTGAAGGCTCTCCTGGGTAGAAATAAAATGTAAGGGGTAAATAATAAAGGTAAAAGCATACTGAGGCAAAACATCTGAAAAGGATGAAATTTTTAACAGTGCTAAATTTCTCAAAATTTTCGAAAAGGCAAAGCAAGTGAGGCCAAAATTTTAATTAAGTTGGTAACAGAGTTGGTATAAATAAACAACAATGAAATCAGACAAATATCCAAAGACATTCGACTAAAACTGATGTAAGAAACAACCATGATTCACTTGAAATATTTTCAGGAGGGGGGGATAGCCTCTTAAAATTCTCCATTCGTAGCCTGATGAGGAGAGACCTGATCAACATGGAATGCCTGGTTGGACATATTGGTCCACAAATGGCATTCACGCACCCCCTTCATTCACCACTACCACTCTTCTCAAGCTACAAGGTGATCTTTTGGTCTGCTACCAAGCCTTTAAACCTGTGGTGGATCAAGGATTGACCAGAGGGGAGGGGGGGGGGGTGTAGAATAATGTTCTGCCAGGAATTATTTTGTTAATAATTTTGCACGCATTTGTTCAAGTTGAATTTTTAATGTCGAGTTCAATGTTCTATGTTTTGGTATTATTTGCCCCCTCCCAAACATTGAAGAAGTAAAATTCTTTTTAAAAAAGGTGGCAATTTTTTTTTGCCTTTTTGAAGTGAAAATCTGATAGATTTGGACATAATATTAAAAAGAATGTTTGAACCCTTTTCTCCACATCCTGTTTTTTAATTCATTTTTTCCTTGAATCTTGAACATTTGAGGGTCAAGTATGATGGTATGATCCTGACCCCCCCCCCCCCCTGCCATCTACACCTCATATGTGTCTTGGATAGTGTGTACTAAGAGAAGGAGCTGTATATGATTAATGAACAGACACTCGTGCCTAAACCATCTTGGGGGCTAGGGGGGCCAAAGCACCCCCCCCCCATTGGCTCCATCCCTTCAATAGCATGCTTTAAAATATACACACTCAAATAGCGGAGCCACAATGCACCACGACAAAGGCGCTGCACCTGCTGCTAACCCAACGTCCGGGCCCAACGTGATCATAACTTTCAACCAATCAGCTGCAGCCGACCAACTCAGATGTGCTCTGGAGTATTAAGGTATTCATTACTTTTTATTTTTCTGTGATTGCAAGATTCATCACTAATTGGTTGTGGTGCAATGTAATATTTTTCTTTGTCTTTGTGTGTTTTAATGCATTGTGCTTCATCGTATTTCTGCGGCGAGATTCGTTCACAGAAGACTGGACAGATGCAGAGTGAGAGCTTCACTCCGGTTTCGCTTCGCCTGGCCGGCTTCGGCCGAATTATTATGGAGTGATGTAGGCCGACGAAGACGGAAAACAGGTGCATTGGCAGCAGCGGCGTGACTCCAGGCGGTTTCGCTCCTGGCAGCAGTCGAGCCACACTGAATTCTCTTTCGCCTTTCAATTAACTTATGTGATTAAGCAATTTTGAGTCACTTGTAAACGTTTGCTTCTGATGTTGATAATAGTTAAAAGTTTTGATCAATCAAATCATCTCGCATGATGGATACCAAAATTGGTCCCAAAAGTTTCAGTCTCTGTACATTGGTTGTCAGAAATCGTTAAATAAATCCCCATTATTCCTGTCTATCTCACATGACCCTCTCCCATTTATCTGTCTGATAATTGGATGAGTTTGATACACTTGTTACATTTCATAATATATTTTATAAAATAGTTTCATGATATATCTAGGCCTAAATTTTAATTTCCAATTAATTGAGCATGCAAAACGAAATGGGGTACAACTGCTCAAAAAGGGGTGCACAATTTGTTCCATTCATTCTCCAATTCCGTTTTCAGGGGCTCTGCCTGGGCATTTGGATAGGATTGGGGGAGGATGACCTAAAGATCAATTTGATTAATATTTTAAAAGTATACCGGCATATTACACTGGTCTTCTTCTGGAAACAGCTATACAGCTAGGCCACTGTCTGGTGTATTGTCGTACAGTCGGGGTACATGTGCATTAAAAAAAAGTCCTTTCATAGACCAACTCTTTTCTCACATTTTTTATATTCTCCAGTGTAGAGACTGGAATTCCATGCAGCCAGATGTTAGTTTCAGCAAACATATCCCAGAATATCCATTTTTTCATAACCTTTGTGCTGCCTCTTTCATATCTATTTCTTTCAACCCTTGAAAATGTACAGAAAGGCTAGGGGAGGGAAGGGGTTGTAATCCGCTCTGTCTCACTGCCACTGTGTATTTATAGAATGTGTTCTATTTTCCCAAGTATGTTGTCTTTTAAGTTAGAGAAAATTCCAATAATTGTGGCCTTTGTATTATAATCACAGTGATCTGACTTGAGCAATGAATGGTTGAATGAATATAACAGTAGATTAAAGTAGCACAAATCACTCCACTGATATCTTAAAATGAAAGACAGACATACTCATGAATTAAGAAGCAGGTGTAAAAGAGATGATCTCAGAATGAAGATAATCTTCACAAAGTTGCTAGAATATTTTAATTGTCAAAAGAATGTTTGGGTTCATTCTTTTGTCAAATTCAGTTCATATCAATCTTCATTTGCTTGTAGATAAAAATCCAGCTATCCCCCTCCCCTTTCATAAAAAAAATAATTCTTTACAAGAAAAGGATATGCTGGATCACATACATGTACAAAGTTTGATATGTTTTATTAGACTCAAGTGCAGCACAAAGGTCAACTGTTTGCCATTGAATAATCGTTTTGTTTACTGACAGAAATTGAGCAAACATTGTTTGCTGTGCCTTAATAGTTGCATGCTTGCTTTTGATATGGACCGTGGAGTATGATTGATCAGATATGAATTAGACATGATAATCGTATTCAACATAGATTTTGCTGGGAGTATTTATTGGTGGCAGCAGTGGGATTGAGCTCATCGATTTTGTGTGGTATGAATATGAATACAATAGATGATGTAATATGTGTACATGTATATGCAATGAAACTGCTAAGGAATAGAGTGCATGATAGTCCAGTCAAGATATCAGATAACTCAAAACAAATTTCAACAGATTAATTTTTTTACAGAATTGATCGAGGCGTACCAAATATCAAAAGTGTAGTAAATAAAAGCTGTGCAATGGTCTCTAATTTTCATTTTCAAAATGGCCACCAATCGATTATTGATATTCTTTGCACATGATGGCCATTAAGTAGTTATTTTCACTTGAACATAAGAGATTGAAATATAAATTTGGCTAGAAAATTACTAAATTAGAATATAATGGAATAGATTAAATTTATTGTCCATAAAGGAAATTCCTTTTTCACTGGTTTTCACAGATACAAAAACAAATAATGATGGCAACAGAAGAAGGAAAATAATCTATCCCAGGTTATCAGGATTCACATAAAATATACAATACACAAGAATTAGAATTACCAGGCACAAGCTACTTTTCTGCTTTAGTATAAGAATTATTTATAATACATGTATATCATTGTTTTCAAAACTGTGAAACTTAAGAAGGGCGAAAATACTCCTTGTTACCAGAATTTATAAAGGAATTCTTGAAAAATTGAAGTTATGTAGGCCTAATTAGTCTATGTTTCCTGTTCTTAATGTGACTAGTGAAGTTTTAGTAGATCGTATTTGACATGTTGTTTTGACTAAACCCACATTTATTTAAAAAGGGGGTGTTCTCATAGATATGGAACATATTTTTTATTGTCAGATTTTATTGTTCATTTTTTACTTGGGGTTTGCCAAATGGACGATGGCAGCTGGCTTACATTTCTTGAGTAAAATAGAGCTGAGGGAAAAAGGATGAAAGGAGAAAGAAGGAGAAAACTTGATCGAAAGAAATTATAGTTTCAGGTTGTGGAACTATAATAGGCCTACCACTATCATTTAGTTCGGGAAGAAAGGTCACTTCCAGGCTGTCATATGCCTCTCCCGCTTAGTAAGCATATTAACAATCTTAGCAGTATAAAAGTGAGCTATAAGCATTGCCATTTTTTACATTCTCATAAAAATCATGTTATAAAAAATCAGAGATAAAATAAGAGATGAGGGATAAATACCTTTTTTATAACATGAAATAACATGTTAATCCCTTCCTCAACCATGTTTGTTTTCTCCTTTACTGCAAATACACAATCATATGGGGAATTTGAGAATTGATAGATCTATATTCCAAAGTGCAGATGGTGTGTGTATTTTACATTTTGAACCTTAGCGCTTTGTGCAACGCCTTTCTGAGGTAATTGCACCTGTAATGAATTATAATGTTGGGGTGTTTGCTCTCCGGCTAAGGAAATGTGATAGGGAAGTAATCCTCATTATTCAGAGAAGAAGAGTAGACAGCTATTGTTTCTCAAAGTGATGCAGCTATTAGATTGACACTTCCATGCTTATCTCATTGAAGGAGAACAAACTGATGATGTGATATCCACCCATTGGACAGATTATCATCCACTCTCCAAGGTAAACTGGACTCGATTTCAAATAGCTTAAATATTAACAGCATTAACATAGTGTATACATCTCTGCATCTTTATATTGTTCAGAAAATGTGTTGAGGGGCATGGTTAGTAGTAAAAGCGGAGAAAGAACAAGATAAAAAAGATATGGTTTAGAGAATTAGTACTTGAGAAATGCATACATTGGAAAAAGAGAGTGCCTTGCTAATATATTGCTTGAAAGTGTAAGATTCTTGTAGATATTTTGCAAGTTGTTTCAAATCAAAGTTCTAGTTTTGAAATTTTATTGCCAACATGATTGTCTATCCAATTATGTTATATTGTTACTTAATTATATGTATAATCTGCAAAATTATTGTTTTATGATACATATATAATATAAAGAGAAAAATTAGCAATGATTTTCTTCAATTTAGGGCAGACTTTTCTATTTTACTCTGGTTTGAAGAATAAGTTCAAAGTATTGAAAAAAAAAGATGTAGGCCATTTGCGATGAAATAAATTGCAATGTCAACTGTAACTTTATTAAATTGATGGTAAAATTACATTCAATTGTGTGTTAATCATATTCCTTCATCTTACACCCGTAGAGCTTTGGTCATTAAACAAATAAGATATAATTAATTCGTTGCTAAATTAAACTGTAAGATGAAAAATAATGTAAAAAAAGTAGCAATTATTGGATAAATATTGATAAAATCGCTGTAAATTACAAGACCATTGTGCATGTGTTCCCAAATTTCATGTGAAACAGATCTTCCAATGTGGAGACTGACCATTCCAAAGTCTATTAGTAATGTATCTTTGATTCTCATTCTCCTCATCAGTCAAAGGAGTGTTATGTTTCATTCTATGAATAACATCCAGACTGGAACAGTTATACCAGCAAACCGAATCCAGACCAAACATGTTATTTCTAATGATATACCGGCCAGCAGTCAGTTTGGAGGGTAATTTGTCTACTGCCAACTCATTCACTCACCACATGGTCGCCTTTCATTTAGTCTAATGCCACTCTGTCCATCAACATTTCGTCTAACAACCATTTGGTCCAATCATCACTTTGTCTAATCACCATTTTGTCTATGACCATTTCGTCTCGTAACCAGTTGGTTTAATACCTATTTCATTTTCATTCATTTTGCACAATTAACACTTATTCCAATTAGACCAAATGGCATATGGACTAAATGGCTGTTGGACCAACTGGTTATTAGACGAAATGGCAATTAGACCATGTGGATATTGGACAAACTGATGGTAGACCAAATGATAATAGACTAGTTGGTAATAAGACGAATTGTCATTATACCATTTGAAAATAATCTGGTTTGGAGTTGGTTTTGTTGGTGTGTGACCAGTGGCATACCTGGCATATTTCGTCAGGGGGGGGCAAGCGACTAGGATGAGCAAGGTGGGGGGGTAGTAGGCATGGACGTATACAGGCACAAATTTTTCAAGGGGGGGGGGCTGATAATAATTGCCCAAATATCAACTTCACAGTTTTTAATTTTCGAGCGAGCAAAGCGAGCGAACATTTTTTTCCAATTATTATTTAGCCTTTTTACATTATGTGAAACGTGCAGAAATTATACATTCGGTCATATAATTACCAATACACAAGGATATTTGGGCACCTCGCAGTCCTCGTTGCCCTGCATTTTACAGCCCAGCCCCCCCTCCCATACACGTTTGGATGTGTAGGTCTGGCAGTGGCACTGAAGGTGGGAAAGGTTACCCAGGGGGTGCCCAATAAAACAGTTGGATCTTGCTTGCTACTACTGATATTTACTATCGGGCGATTGCACTTTATTGTCGAAATTAATTCTTTTTGTGTATATCATTCCAGAAATGAAATGTATTTGATCGTGATCGACATATTTCTAATCAAGTGGTAATTGCAATGTTTATATTAAAATTCTTCTTTTGTTCCCCTTTGAAGGTGTTTACATTATGTTCCCAATTCTGCTCATTTGGAGACGTTATAAAAGAGGTATTTGACATTGAAATCAGTTAAAAATAATAATATAAAAATAGTAATTGCGAGCGCGAAGCGCGAGCTGAATTTTTTCTAAGAATTTAGACCTAAAACGATACATTTCGTGGATTCAATTATGAATAGGATGGGTATATTCCTTAATAAATTATACGAGCGCGAAGCGCAAGCTAAAATTTTGATATTCCTAACTGGACACTAGACATTCTAAGCAGTTTTACAGGATGGGTATCTAAACAGTCGTGCGGGTGCGAAGCGCGAGCTAAAACTTTTGATATTCCGACTTAAGAACTTGATATTCTAAGCACTTTTAGTAATGAACAAATTAGTTTCTAACTGAATGATAAATTGATGTGAGTACGAAGAGCGAGCTGAAAATTTGAGATATTCCCCTCTGAAAAGTGGACATTCTAAGCACCTTTTTTTAAAACTATGATAAAAATATTAGTAAAAAATAATTAATTGGTGTGAGCGCGAAGCGCGAGCTGAACATTTTTGATATTTCGACCTGAAAACTTGATATTCTAAGCAATTTTTGTAACCGTGAACAAATTGGTTTCTAATGATATACTTTTGACATCTTTTATATTCCGACCTGAAAACCGTACATTCTAAACACTTCATTTAACTATGAACAGGATGGATATTCCTAAACAGTTATATGTGAGCACGAAGCGCGAGCTGAAATTTTTGATATTCCGGTCTAAGAACTGGATATTATAAGCACTTTTTGTAACCGTGAACAAATTGATTTTAAACCAATCAATTGACGCGAGCGCGAAGTGCGAGCTGAAATTTTTTAATATTTTAACCTGAAAACTAGACATTTATCTTAGGTATCCATCTAAAAAATTGATGCGAGCGCGTAGCGCGAGCGAATTTTTTATTGTTATAATTACATTACCTAAAAGTTGTTCTCTACCTTTTTCCTGTCTCTGGTCAGCCCAGTCTGTCCCCACTTTCGGTACTAGAGAACTCTAAAATTCGCATTGCGTAAAAATCACAATTTACCGATAAAAGTGTACAGTTTACCGGTAATTGACATTTACCGACAAAGATGGTGGAACTAAAAAACCGAATCAGTTGGAACAGTCCCGTGTGCCCGACAGTTTATAATTTTTTCCGACAGTCTGCAGTCCAGGTTTTGTTTTCCCCTTTCTTTTAAACTCTTTCTTCTTTTTCCCCTTCCCCTTTTTTCTCTCTTTCCTTTTTTTTGCTTCTCCTTTTTTTGCTTGTAACTCGTCAGAGGGGGGGGGGGGGGGCAGTTTGCCCCCCCCTAGGTACGCTAGTGTGTGTGACTGTAGCAGTCTAGATGATAAAAAAGTATATATTCCCTCTAAATAAAAGTGGCATATTTTTCAGCTGAAAGGTTTCAAGCAAACTTCTTTGTATCAATGCTCATACACTTTCTGACAATTTCTACTTTGTAAAAATATTAAAATTAATCTCTTCGGTCATGCATGAACGAAAGCATGTTATACAGGAAAAAATGTATTTTTTTTCAATTGTCAAAATAGTCATTTTCAGAGTTTCATTCATTCATTCATTTATTTATTAATTTTTCCAACAAAATTTACAATGCAATAATTACAATAAGTAAAACATAACATCAGAAAATATAAATGACATAAATATTCAAATAAACCAAATATAAAGAATATACACCTGATGCAGAAGATAATATTTCCAATTTGATAATAACAATATGCAAGATATGTTGGAAAAATGGAGTGGCCCACTGAAAAGCAAAGCTTGTAAAGTGTGGACCACTCCAGAAGAAAAAAAAAGTATAACACTTAAGTCTATATGGGCCAAAAGCAAACAGCAATACAAAATAGATGATTAAATAAAGATGTAAAAAAAATAATTATAATAAAGGAAATTAATATTAAAAGGTGAGCAGAGACAAAAAAGACATGAAGACACAACAAAACAAAACAACAACAACAAAAATAAGACACACAACACAACAGAGTAAAAATAAACAAACATTGCTGCACAGACTGCGAAAATCAGAAGAAGGGAGAAATGGAGAAAGAGAAAGGCAAAGAGAGAGAGAGAGGGAGAGAAAGGAAAAGAAATCATGGGATGAAGAGTGAAAGAAGGACAGATTTGAGCAGCAGGACAAACAGAAACACAATGCTCACAAAAAACTAACATATTAAATAAGAACATGGATAACATACTTAGGCAATATTAAAGGAAAAAGGGGAGAACAAGAAGGAGAGAATTAGAAAAACTTAACTAAAATATATGGTAAAACAAAAAACGATAACAACAACAAAGACATTAAGTATCCGTCTCTCCTGATGGTTTTTCTTGTACATCAATGAAAAAAATTAATGAGGATAACACGATTTCAAAGTAAGGATAGGTGTGAACCTATCCCATTCACACCTATCCTTACTTTGAAATCGTGTTATCCTTGTAGGTTTTTTGAAAAAAAATTACGACTGATTTTGCTACTAAAGTGTCTTCAGTTTGTTGTATTACCACAAAAGGTCACCTAAATATCTTGGTCAAGTGAGCTCAATTTGAAAGAAATGACACAAAATGATGAAATTCACTCCTAATTTCTGCATTGATAAAGTCTCCTGTCATCTTTGAATAGCAATTAAGCCTAAAAAAATGCTCACACATGCATGATTTGCAGGATCAGCTGCATCATTTTCACACAGAGGTTAGTCAATAAAGATAAAAATTACCAGTAATTTTGCTCAAAACATGTATTTTCATTAAAAAATTAAGCCATTTCGTTTGAGAACTTGTGTGATATGTTTAAGAACGCAAATGTAACTTCTTCCGGATAACATTAAAAAATCTCTATCAACAACTAGCTTCAAGTCTGAAATGAAAAAAATTGCCTCTGTCATTTTACATATGAATATTTTCCATTGTAGGTTTCCTTTTGAATTTAAGTTAAAATGATAATATGAACCATGGACAATTGTTGTTGCAGCATTTGTATTTTGCCCCCCATTGATACATTTGTTGAGCATTCTATTTTATTTAGTAATTCATGCCCGCCTCCCTGCTCAGGTCTCCCCCTCTCGTTCCCTTTCCTTCTTCTTTTCTCTGCCCTTTCCTTTATTGTTTATTGTATTATATTTTTCTCTATAGACGTATCCGGCCACAAGCTTAAGATTTTAGGGTATACGCCTTCTTCTTTAAACCCAGCATGTACATATTTATATTCTTCATAACTAATTGATTTTGTATGAATTAATGTTTATGAAAAATGTAATGAAAAGGAAGAGAATAAATGTTTATTTGAATTTGAATTGAATAATTTCTTGTTGCAAAGTGTTCTCAAGTATTGAACAAATAATATTATTATGGTTTATTAACGTTATTGTCACATTTTCTTTGTTTCTTTACAGATTGTAACCAACCAATATGTCTTGCCTATTTACCATTTTATTGCTAGCATCTTCTGTGTCCTTCGGTAAGAATGACTCATTTATTTCCCCAATTTCTTGTTTTACTTTTTAAAATCAATTTGCCATAATTGTTCAATTGTAGTAGGTGGTTTTGCTGTGTATGAATGTACATGTAAGTAGTCCTTGGAGAAAGGTAGAAAGTTTCAATGGGGGGTGTTGCAAGAAACCTGTGATAAATTGCAATTCTATTTTGGGTCCCAGAATAAATTGTTTGTCTTGCAAATTAATTGCAAATTTGCACTTGATTACTGCTTAGCTTCTAGCAACAAGGAGTATGAAATTGATGACATAGATAATAAAATTGCTACAGAAATTTGGGATTGATTGCAAATATTTTCTTGCAACACCTGTTAAGAATGTCTTTAGAAGATGTTGATAAACTTAAAGGAAAGAAAAGTAGGCTTTGTCTTCAACTTTATAAACATAAAAATTGTAGATGAGAAGTACCTTTATTTTTAATACTCAAATGATTGAAAAGGCACACTCGCTCATTAGCTCGTGTTATGGTTTTTCCCTCTACAATGAAAAATAACAATAAATACATGAAGACACACTGTACAATAAACTGATTCCTGAATTGAAGAACTGGTCTCATGAATTCATGTCTTCAAACCATCTAGATAAAATGTTACCTTTTGATCCTTCAATTTTAAGACCGCTTGCATTAATTTTTTACTGTATTTGTCTTTTGGGTTTGGTTCAATTATTCTCGAGGTGTTATTTGATTACTAGTAATCTAAAGTTCACATTTACGGTATAACCTCTAGTGCTATATGAGCCAACCTCAAAATCCTGTACAAGTACATGATTAAAAAATACCCACCTGAAAAATTCTTTCCTTTTCTATCAATTCAAAGAAAAGCTTTCTTTCGAATGTCATTTGAATAACAATAATAACAATTTATCATTTTGCTTCCATGAGGAAAAGGTTTTATTGTCATTTAACAATACAAGACATTACAACTTCAATAGCATATGAATTTTATAATATTTGCTCATGAATCATAACAACTTTATGGGAATTAAACCCTATCAATTTTTCATATATTGTATCCATTGTTTCAAAATCAAACTTTAATTTTAAAATTAAAGTCCAAAAGGTTGCGGATTACATGTATGTTTGTTTCTGTGTACTATGAAATTGAGAAGAAAAATTTGTGTTGTTTATTCTGTGATCTAGTTTTCCTTTTGATATACATGTATATTTTCTTCTTCGATTTACCACATGATTTAGAAAGTGTAATTTTGACACATGTATTTCCAAATCAGTTTTATTTTGTTTCTTTCTTTGATCAGGTCAGGGAGCTATAGTTTTTGATGAAAATTTGGCAAATGAACAGATTTCTGAGGGCTTAGAAATAGGTAACAAATTTCAAAGATTCATGTAAACACCTTCTAGTCCTATTAGTCCTATGGGCACATCGTGGTTTAGTGGTTCTGACTCTCGCCTTTCAAACAGAGGGTCATGGGTTTGAATCCTAGCCATGGCATTTTTTGCTTCAGCAAGAAAGTTATCCACACTGTGCTGCACTCCACCCAGGTGAGGTGAATGGGTACCTGGCAGGATTAATTCCTTGAATGCACTAAGTGCCATTGGAGAACTAGAAGCTCGATCTAAAGCTGGGGGTAATAATAGCAGTAGAAAGTGCTACATAAATCCAGCTATTGTTTTTTTTGCTGAGTGCTCATAGCACCATTGCAGCACAACTTCTTTTCAATTTCTTTTCCATTGCTTGTATTTTGTTTTCAAATTTCAAAATTGCTGAAAAAAAATCGTGCTAGAAAGAACCCCTCTATAGGCTCTATTGCCAATTATAATTATATACATGCAAATGTGATGTTCGTGTAACATTGTTAAAAAGATCATTTTGATTGCAAGAAATTTATTACATAATAGATTTCAAGTTCAAACATGGATAACTATGGTAGGATACCTTCCTCACAATGACATATCAAAATTTATCCACATTTTGAATTAATTTCCATTGGGAATTAAAATGTTTGATACCTATGTTACATCAACATTTCATAATCAGTTTCCCCAACCCAGTGGAATGAATAATCTAATTTCTTTTCCTGTCATTATTTTGCTACAGGTGCATATGTAGGAACTATCAAGGCTATAGACACTAATGATCCAGATGCAGCGTTTGTATATGGTATTTTTGACTTGACTAGTTCTCCTGATGCCTATGACTACCTAGAGGTTGATGGAGCATCTGGTGCTGTGACCATAAAGGTTAAACTAGATTATGAGGTAATATACGACAGAGGACGAGGGAAATGGCGAAGATGATTATGATTATAAGAATAATTGTATAGTGATCTTACATCAAAGTAGATGATGTTGACGATGATTATGGTGATATGTATTATTGTTGAAGTAGATGATCAATGAAGATGATAATGATACAGTGATAATTATGTATTTATGTTGATGTAGATGATGATGATGGTGACATGATGACCCGGGGGGGGGGGGGCCACTTACATTGACGAGTGGATACCATGCGCGACCAAAAAAACACGTAAAAAGGATGTATTTTTCAAGAAAGGGCACGTTACGTAACGTAATAAGGGTGTCAAAAACGCTAAAATAATGAAAAAAGGGTATCTTTTTTCGCTAGGAAAGCTTCGTGGTTAGGGTCAAATTTGCAAGGGTATAAAAAATTAAGACTAAAATGTTTTATAAAGGATCTTTGTACTTTTTTGCCCAAGAGTCAACACTTCGTGTTTAGAGTACGATTTGCGCGAGATGTGGGAGGTGGGGCTGTACCATAGAGATAGCAAACTAGTAATATATCTCTATGGGCTGTACTAAATCCAATAATGATGTAGGTAAAGGTAAAACTGACAATCGACGTCCGTAACATAACCCCATAACAATTGAAATATCGCTGAATACTTGTTTAGGGGTTCAATTCAGGGAATACTTGCCAATATAGTAATTTGTTTCCAATACTTGTTAAGGGTAGGGTTTCACACGCCAATAGGATGCATTTTCAAAATATGGAAAATATGTGTTTAGGGTGCTTTTCGAGACCCCATGGTTGCGCATGGTATCCACTCGTCAATGGAAGTGGCCCCCCCGTGCATGATGATAACAGTGATATAGTGGTTATGTATTGATGTTGATGATGATGAGGATGGTGATAAAAACTATGCTAATAATGATATTAAAAGTAGTGAATTAAAGGGTTAATTTCTATTTGAAATTACAGCTTAGCATCAATGTTGGCATGTAAATTAATTATATTCCTAGCGGAAGTAGTAGATTTAAGTAATGAGTAGCATTCTTTAGGTAGTAGATTGAGAAACATATCTATCAATAATTAAGTAATAATGCACAAACTGCTGTGGAGTAATTATAATAGAAGTAGGATCAATGTTGACAAAGATGTACTCCATTCTAACTGTACTTTCTAAAACTAGGTTACTGGAAACTGGTTCAGTAAACCAGTTTGGAGGATCGCATTGGTACATGTAGTGTTCCCATGTGATCACTCAAAAGTGGTTTTCAAAACCACCTCTCGTGAATTGCTCTTGCTGCTTCAGGAATGCTCTCAGGAAACTTGAAGCCACAGCCTAGACATTGTACACACGGTGTGTGGAGTACGTAGCGCTATCAAAATGTGCAAAGATCTCTTCCTGAAGAACAGTTGTGTCCTCAGTTATGCCACAATGAGTTTATCCATTGAAAACTACATCACAAGGTGGTTTTGGAAGATCTCCTCCAAGACCGCATTGACCGTCTCATCACTAGTTTCCACTAAACTAGTTTCCAGTTTTTAGTTTTAGAACAATAATGAGAATGGGGTCTAAGGCTCATCTTTTTGTTTCACCAGATCTTCACTAGCATGTCTGTCCAATGGTCAGCAGACAGTACAAGGGTAAGTTATCTTTAATCTATAATTAGAAAATTAATTGCTATTTTCACAAGTATAGTTATCAATTTTCAGGGTGGTTGGTAACTATATGCAAAGGCATGCCAAGTCCAGTGCATACCTTTCAATTTCATTGTCCAAATTGTTTTTTAAACGTGTTGCACTTCTGTACCAACATTCTGTATCAACATTAGTATGGGGTTATAATGTGCTTGTTTAAGATTGTGAAGGGAATACATAAATGATGGAGATGTATAGAATATGATGATATTTGTGGTGAATAGAAAACTTTGTTTCCATAAGAAAAGTCTTACAATAACATGGAAGTTTATGCATTCTAAATAAATTCTTTTGTTTCTTTTAAAAGCAATGTTTATTCATAAAATTTCACATACACATTAGGGGACATAATTGACTTTAAGTGATATATTTTCTTTGTCATTAAATGCAAGTTTAATCAGGATGGATGTCTTTAAAAAGTTTCTCTCCTATGCATTAATACAACTTTATGCTGCTATTTTTTTAAAGCGATTTGGTCAATCATTCTTGTAAAAGAATAGTACCACGATTGCATGATTTTTTTTATATTGTTTGTTAATTGAATTTATATTTCTTTTCCTTTTTCTTTTAGTCTGCTCCATTAACATTGTATATCACGGATGAGAATGATAATACACCCAAATTTCAAAATGAATCATATTCTACAGAGATATCAGAGGTAAGTAAAATTAATGATTTACAAGAAGATAACCAAGAACACTAGCGATAATAATAACTGTAATGATAATAATAATAATAGTAATGATGATGATAATAATAATGATAGTACATAATAATAATGATAATAGTAATTATAATAATAAAATAATAATAAAAAGTATGATAACTATAGAGGTATAACATTATCCCTAATTGCAGCTAAGATATATTATTCAGTGCTTCTTAATCATTTGATTCCATATGTTTTTTCACTTCAGTTCATTTATTCATTTCTAAAAAAAGGTAATAAGTACAGATATATAAATACATAAAAAATACATTTCAAATATAAACATCAATAATCTAATCTAATCTAATATACAATGATATTTGTGTATAATCATGCCTGTGTACAGTAATAATATGAGAAATGAAGAGGAGGAAAAAAGTCTCTTAAAATAATAAATGATAACTTGGAGGCTACTTGATATATACAATAATCAAAGCATATATGAGAACTTAGGTTACAAAAGTAAATGGATTAAGAAAACAGACTTACAGTATAAGATAAGCCAAAAAAAATGTATAGCAAATCTTCTATAATATTGTAACATAGCTGCAAAATTAGGAATATTTTGAATAAAAAGTATTGTTTTAATTTTCTTTTAAAGAGGGAAAGAGACTTGCATGTGCGAACAAATATCGGTATAGAATTCCAGCTTGTTGGGAAGTTAAAACGTATATAGCTTTTTGTACATAGGACTTTTCTACTTTTCCTACTTTCCATTATATGAGTCCTGTGACAATGTACAGCATTATTGATACAAAACACTTTACTAATCTTATTTGGTAATAGTTTTTTAAAGTAGAAAAACTCCAATATTGCAACTTGATATTGATAAAGATGGAAAATATTTAAAGTGTTCAGTTTACTGAATAATGGAGTTGAGGGTGAAAGATAATGACTGTTGGTCCATATTCGAAATGCTCTCTTTTGTAATTTAAAAAGTTTATCTAATTTGGATTTACTGCAATTACCCCAAACAGCAATACAATTAAGAATGTGTGATAGTATTAACAAATTTTTAATAGAGAGTAATGCAGATTTAGGAAGTCAACTTCTTTATTTATACATAACTCCAGTACATTTCGATACTTCAGTATTTAAATAGTTTATATGTGAATCCCAATTAAAATTTTCATCGACATGAACCCCTAAAAAACAAACAGCTTTAGACTTAGATAATTGGATTGAATCAATAATTAGAGTAAGATCATTACATATATTGCTAGCATTCGATAATTTGTTATGAAAGTATATAAATGAGGATTTATTAATGTTTACCACCAGTTTGTTGGCTTTAAACCATGGGGATACATGAAGTAATTCAGCCTTAATGTTTTCATTATATATTTAAAGTCTGGTTGAGTATAAAAAAGTGTTGTATTGTCTCCATGCATTATGAAATCAAATTTACCAGATGACATTACAATATCGTTTGCGTAAATAAGAAAAAACAAGAGACCTAATATGGAACCTCTGGGGACTCGGTGTTTAACTAGGCTATAAGTCGATCATTTATTGTTAAATTGTGTAAATTGACAATGATTATGTAAACAATTTTTAAACCAGAAAAATGGAAGCCCACGTACACCATAATATTGTAATTTGTTTAACAAAATATTATAATTTACCGTATCAAATGCCTTGGAAAGTTCCGCGTTACAGACGGGCGTATTATGTGCTCGCCTTAGCGACACTCTTGTTAATTAATTTTAATATACATTGTTACACATTGTTTGTATCTATTTTTATCTGTTATTCTCTTGATGATAAATAAAACTCAAAATGAAACTTGGATATATTTTCATTTCAATTATTGATAAGACTGATATTTCATACATTTTATTTTGTGTTAAATAAAATAAGATGAGAGTGATATCTTCGATGACTTTATTAACTTTTTATCTCTTGTCATGTTTAACTTCATTAATGTTATTTGTAGGATAAGCCAGTTGACACTACTGTTGCTAAGGTAACTGCTACAGATGGTGATACTCGGGATACAATAACATATAGCCTTTCTAATTTTACTGCAGTGAGTATTGATGTATTAGGCCTTTCTTGGTCACGTGTGACAGAAATTATGACAAATCTTGACTTTAATTAGTTATAAATCTAAAAAATTTAGAGATTCAGTAATTCAAAGGTGATATAACAATAACATGTTAAGACAGCTATCATTTGGAAATATTTTTTGCTGTCTCCAATATGCAGGTTCAAGGTCAAAGGTCAAAAGAAGAAGTGGGTCACCTAGCTGTGTGACTTTACACAGAAGCACCAATTTGAAAGTTTAATTTCATTTAGAAATTCCTGTGAATTTCAAAATGAAACTAAAAAGTAAACTTTCAAAATCATCAGTTATAAATCTAAAAAATGTTTAGATATAGAACTAAGTCCAGATTTGTCATAATTTTGGTCACACATGTGACCAAGAATGGCCACAAATGTAATGAATGTTTATTCTAGACATTTCACTAGTTAATATCATGAGGTATATTATACAAATATACCATGATGCTTGAGGATCTGGCGGTAGTGCATGGTGCGTGTATGCCTAGGTTGGAGTCAGATAAACTTATTGTTAATTTTTCCAGAGGGACAAAGTAGACTGCATAACGTCAGCAATGAAAATAGACTATTTCATAGGAATCATTTTTCCTAGTAAATTTTTTTCTTCTCTATGTACGCTCACTAAAGGTGGTTTCAGACCGCCTCGAAGTTCGTCAGTTCCAGGTATTCTCTGATCGGGAAATTTACCCCGATCAGAAAATACCAGGTATTTTGGTAATGTGAAAGCAAACTACGCGTAATTTCCCCGAAAGAAAATACCCGCTAAATAGTAGGTAATTGGCGAAATTACGAGAACTTTCGCAGGGATTTTTCCAAGGTCGCAGGTATTTTGGCAATGTGAAAGCAATTTACGGGAACTTTTAGCCCAGCGTGTTGTTGGGCGCGGGCGCCGTGGGTGGCTGCTGGGCTAGTGGTTTTGAATCTCGCGCCTTGCCTGCTTATTAGACCATACTGCGCATGCTCCTAACTTCAGGAATTTATCCCGAAGGGTATGTTTTGGGGCGGTGTAAATGCAGGAATAATTAATGGGTATTTTTTAGCCTAAAATGTTCTCGTAATTTAACGGGGATTCTTGTGATCGAGGCGGTTTGAAACCGCCTAATGTAACGATCTTGATCTTAAGACAATTAGGGATTTAATAACAATATAATATCTGGCTGTATGCAAAAATTTCATAAAGTAGCTTTTACTTTATTCTGTCAATGCAGACGTTGGATTCCATTTTAGTCTAGGCACCTTAACATATATCAGGTTCATGGTATTGCTGAATGCAAGATTTCATGCAATGCAGCATTCCTGATCCCCCATTGTTCAGTCAATGCAGAATGGCTTGCATATACATCAGTACACTGGCTAAGTCCTTCAGGTGGGTGTGTCCCGGGGGCGGAGGGGGGGGGGGCACTCGCATATATTGGTGATACAGGGACGTGCCGCTTTGATGACCCCCTTTTTCATAGATACTCCGTTTGACAAAAGTTATTATTTATTATTATTATTTGTTTGGCATCACCTATGCCTGGGAGGCGAAAAGCGAGCTGATCACTGTGACCCGCAGGTCTCTCCTCCCGATATAACTGATTGGGGGAGTGCAGGTGGACCACTACACCGGGGTTTCCCCCTACTCTTATACGAATAGTGCAGTGGGTTCTTAACGTGCAAAGGTGGTGACTCTCCTCTACACGGGGCCTCCATTTAACATCCTATCCGAGGGATAGAGTTTTTTCCACTGTAACATAGCCTCTATGAAACATGGGAGAGACGTTTACACACAACGCACATGGCTTCAGTCATCCGCCCGGGGTGGACTCGAACCCACGATCTTTGGTTCGACGGGCAGATGCATTACCGACTGAGCCAACTTCGCCAAGTTCCGTTCAGAAGCCGCCAAGCCCCGCTCGCAAGACCCCTGTTATGAGACGAGCTTGCACCGTACCTAAAGTGCTGCGATCCCTGTTATTCACACCGCATGGTATATATTTAATTTCCTAAGACCCCATACTTTACCCTTGTACTCAGTTCCTTAGACCCCCATTTCAGAGTTTCGTGAGGCACACCCCGATCAAAAAATAATCTGAGTGCCCCCCCCCCCCCGGAGTGTGTCATGATGTTGTTTCAAGCCATGGTGATCCTTTGATACTACATCAACACCAGTGGTGTGCATCATTTACAGTGAGAACTTACATGTACAAACAGCTTTATGAAACACACACATGGATCCCGTAACACAAAGGTTAGTGATTAATCGTATGCTTGATTTTCACGACTAATTGTTGATTGTAAGGTAGTCAATGGAATCAATCATAGAAAAATGTTCTATGATCATTGCTAAGCTTTTAAGCTTTGTGTAACAGGCCACCGGTGTGATATACCCCTTTTAACCAGTGAAACTTTCATATTTGTACTATAATATTTGTGATTCCCTGGATATGTTCTTTTACCAAGTGTATATGTTTCTCATGACATTGATACATTATGAGAATTTTTTCACATATAAAGGATCGATGAGATCTGGGCATGTTATTTGGAACACTTTAAAAAATGTTGTCATAAATTTGTTAATTCCTCCCTGAGATGTGACATCACTATGATTGTCATAGTGGTGTTAGTATTGTCTTTTCTCTGTCAGATAGTTCCGACAAATCTTTTCATAGACAAAGCAATCAAAATCACTGTTAGTTCCGGATGGAAGCATTTCTAACCAATAGGAAGACCCAGGAATAAGCCAATAAGATTTAAGTAAGAAAGCCATTTACCTGAAAATAAGCCAGCAAGCTTGCAGGAATCTTGACCTGAATGCAGACTCCTCTGTGTATCCTGAAAGTATTTGCTTTAACAATCATTATATCAATTGTGGAAGTGGTTTACATGTGTAAGTCCAGGAGTGAGATAATTACCATGTAAACCTTCAAACATCATCTAATCACCACATTATAGTTATATTTTTGCCTGACTGCATTATAAATGTCATTGTCATTGTAGCACACTTCAGTCTTGACTTTGAGTTTCTTTTCAAATTTATTTCTTAGAATTGTGAAATGGAGGACTTCCGGGTAGACAGCACTTCAGGTGAAATTATAGTTGCTAAGAAATTAGATTATGCTTCGGTTGTGCAGTATACAGTCTGTGTAATAGCAGCAGTGAGTATATCACAAGTTTTATTAATTTCAGGAAGGGTTTAAGAAAAATAATGTAGGATTCTCTAAGTGAACTTATAGTTTGTGAATATCTTTGTGTTACCTTCTGTGAAGCTAGGTACATGTATTTGACTCCTGTGAAGCTGTCAGTTTGATAATTGATGGGTGATTGGCATGAATATATATTAAACTTTTGAAGTCCCCAGAGTTGCTTTGTTTAGGCCATTGAAAGTAAAAAGACAGTATTAGAAAAATCAATGTTTGGTCCTAATCATGGGCGGAAATCCCAGGGGGGAACAGGGGGGACGTGTCCCCCTTACTCAAAATAGTAGGGGGGACACAATATCAAATGTCCCCCTACTATTTGTGGTCTTTTATGATGGTAAGAAATACATCATTCAAAATGGGATAGATTTCCGCCCCTGGTCCTAATGGTAGTTAACAGCCTGATCATGGGAATTGCATGTTATAATATACAAATGCAGAAGGGGGTGCATATCCGGTATCTATCTTACCCTTTTATGATTTTTTTTCTTGTGAGATATATAGGTTTGGGGAGCAGTTGCTTCCTTTTGAGAGAGAACCATTGTTTTTTTCCCCTGTAAAATAATTTGAAGAAAACTTCCTACCTTTTTTCACTGACATCGACATTTTCTGTGTTTCAAAAAATGTGTGCCATGGGTTTATGAAATTCTAGACGTGTGCCTGTCCTTACCATACTCATGTTTTATAAAATGATTTACTATTTACTATAGGATGGCAGGGGTCTGGACGATAGCACAACAGTGGTTATCTCCATCAGAGATGTGCAGAACCAACCCCCTGTTTTTCTTGGTCAGCCTTACGATAAAACCATCCTGGAAAATGCCGCAGTGGTAAGTTAAATTCCAATAAACTGAAATATCACACCTTGTATCACTCCTTAAATAATGCATTAAATTAAATCAAATTTTATGAGGGCATCGTAGTCTAGTGGTTATGACTCTTGTCTTTCACACTGAGGGATGTGGGTTTGATTCCCAGCCATGGCGTGTTTGCCTACAGCAAGAAATTTATGCACGATTTGCTGGTTACTAGTATCTGGTAGGAAGAAATTCCTCAAATGCTTGACCGCCTAATTAGGCAGCGCAGCTAAAGCCGGGGTTATAATAGCATGCACTTTGTTTCCTTAGGCAAAAAGCACTATATAAATCCAGCTATTATATAAATTATTACATTTATGAAATTGAGGCCTTGTGTAGGGGAGTCAACACCTTAAGATCTCGCAGTACTAACAGTATAAGAATGAGGGGAAATCTGATTTTAGAGGTCCACCTTCACCCCCAAATCAGATATATCTGAAACCGGTTTGCTGTTTGCCTCTGATCCAGGTACAGCTTACACCAAACAAATTACAATAATGACAATAATGTTGCTATGTGAGTGGAATAGATGTTATACATGTAGTCAACCTTGCCTAATTTAAATCTGTTAGGAATGGGAGAATAAATAGTAACTTGACAAATGAACGGTTAAAAGTATAGAATACAAAAAGAAGATTACTAAAGAGACCTTTGACTCTGGCGATTATTGGACTTATGCAAGTTTGACTTTGGCAAGGTTGCAGTCTTTACTAACTTTAGTCATGATTTTTTACCAATCATTGAAATCTGCTTCCTATTCCTTGTTTCGTAATCTGATGATGCTAATTATCTCAAAATTATATTGCCAACCTTTCTTTTTTATAACATTTTGGGAATCAGGTTTATCTGGCATTAGCATATTGTCTAATATGGAATGGATTGCACCTTTATTCTTCATGTTATTTATGTATTTATTTTTGTACTCAATTCAAAATGATTTGTATGAATATTTTTATTGTGATGTATTGCTTGGCTTGCAGGATGATGTCGTTCTAACAGTTGTTGCAAACGATGGAGATCTTGGTGTGAATCCCAGGAACACAATAAATTACACTTTGATTGATGATGGTAAGACACTTGGGTCATGCACTGAGGTATAAGGATCAACTATAGGGTTGAGTAGTTGGCAAGAAATTCACAGGTTGTACATTGTAGGATCGAACCCAAAGATGAAACTGTAATCACTGCTTTATGGTGTGATATTCATTGTTCCATTTCCACCCTGAGTCTGAGGGCCTCTGTTAAAATTTCCTCTGACCCAATTGCCAGTTGCCTGAATTTCTTACATGTCGCTTCAATTTTGTTTTCTTGGGTAGACTAACACATACCCCTTAATAATATGGGGATTTATCTGCATTTATATGTAGTAATAGTAGTAAAATTATGGTCTTGTTGAGTGCAAAAGTCATTGGCAATTGATTGATTTGATGATCATTTGAATCCATCATTTCATTTCATGAATACTGTCTTTAGGCTTCTAGAATTCACCCGGCATCAGCAATTTACCCAAGATACATGTTGGGCATAGAAGCAAATACATGTAGCTGAATGAATTATGGCAATAATAATGCTTTCTTGTTATTGTACTGGTTAGCTGAAGGTAGATAATAAAAAAAAAATATTGGGCCAACAACAGATCCTTCTGGTAAACCATATGAATGGGAATGTTTTAGTTACAGTCCACTCCAAATTTTGACATTCTTTACCCAGTTGATTCTTGGCATACCTCCTTGGCCCCATAACATAAAAGTTTCTATTATGGTATCTTTGCTATCCAATGGTAACTACCATGGTAATGATCAATAAGCCAATCAAAATCAAGGATTCCATGACAGTTACCATTAGATAGCATAGTTACCATAATGGTAACTTTTAGGCAACGGTGCCTTCCATCATATTAAAAAAAAATTCTTTGGTGCCTTTTGCATGTCCAAATACCAGCTTTTCTTTCCCTACCTATTTATACCTACTAGTGTTGTTTGTTTGTGCCCTGCCAATATTTTATTGATTGGTCTTCATTTGTTCTGTGATATGATTGTACATGTAATTCTGCTTTAAGGACGTTCCACAGTTATGTTTGTGCGCATTATGATCTGCGGATAGTTTACACTCTGCGAGCTGACGTCACAATGGATGAACAGGTGATTGATTATCTGCGGGTATGAGCTGATTTTTCTCATCTTCTGCACCTAAAGTGCAGATCCGATGCATTATTTCATGAAGCTAAAAATGGAATTATTCCATGGACCATTAAAAAAAATTCTCTACAATTTCAAAATACTTTACTCTGCAGTGCTGCCAAGAATAACGAATATTATCCTGAGTTTGAGTAAATGGTAGAGTGGTTTTGATTTTTTCTTCACATAGATACAAAGCATTCGGCGCATTTTTGGTGTTTTAAAAAGCACATTTGCTCTAATAAAAATGCTAATAGTTTAAAAACAAGTACATGAATCCCTATTTTTTTAATGTTTGTACCTCTTAGGTATACCTTCCTCTACAACTCTGCAAATTTTGGTGAAAATGACATGGATTTTTAATAAAGTGCAGCATTTATTGTACCTTTGTAGTTTGTTACTGAAATTTTACATTTTTTAGATTGGGATTTTGTTATCTTTTATGTCATTTTTAAGAACCGACAGTGCTGTTAAACTTAAAATTGTAAACAAATAGCACTATGAATAGATTCTCCATTCTAACGGTACAATTATTAACTCTCTTGCGAAATTTGATGACTTTTTCATGTATTTTGACTGAGTAATAGAGGTTTAAACTCATTGTAGTAATCTTGAGCGGTCTAAAAATGCCAAATTCTTTTGAATGCGCAATTCTTAAAAAAATCACTTTGGGTGAACTATGAAGCTCTGTAGCAAAAAATCAAGCTCATGGACCTATGTTAATTTTTGCATATTTCGAATATTAAGGTTCTAAAGTATCTATGTGCAAAGTTTGGTGAAAATGACATGGATTTCACTTTAACTGTGGAACATCCTTAAGTGGATATATCAAGAGATGTTGATTTTAGCCTTGCATCTCATGCTTATCTTGTCCAAGTTCTGCTCCTTGCGAACAGTTTAACAAATGGATCTTGAGCACAACTTCTAACTTCTTTTTGAGAACAAGTTTTTCATTCTTCCTTTCTGTTAATTTTTCTTTTATTCTTCACCAACATTAATTTTCCAAAGTGGAGTATTTTTTTACTAGAAATGCTATTTATAGGTATTATATCATAAATATGCGATATTGATTGATTGAATTCATTTATTTTCCATTAAAAATATACAAAGTCAAGAATATACAAACAAACATTAAAAAGTATAAAAATGAGACATTATACATATGACGTATCATACACATACTTAAAAAAACAGTTCATTATATGTATATATATATTGGCATTGTGACAAAAGTAAACATCCAATCTCTACTCACTTCTGTTCTTATATTAGCTGAGGGCACATTTTCTGTGCAAACAAATGGAGATATTGTGGTAGAGAAGGAACTAGATCGGGAGACGGAACCAATAACTCAACTTTATACCTTGATCGTTCAGGTAATGTCATATTCAATCTCTCTGTACTCCGGTGGCGGATCCAGGTTTTCATGAAAGCAGGGGTCTAGTAGCTAGTTCACGAAGCTGTGGGTAAAAAGATTTGATAGAGAAATGTCTTAAATGGCAAGAAATAGTGAAAGAAATGGTTGTTGAAAAAACATTGACCAGACCCCCCACCAAAAAAAAAGAAAATAAATAAAAGCAAATGAACAAAAAATAACAAAATGAACATAATTATGAAAAAAAGTTATCACTATAAAAAAGAATATATTCAGCTTAAGAAAATCTGACAAGTGGAAAAGGAGAAATGATTACAGATTTAAAGAACTGGGCCCCACTTGATCTGCCCGTGTTGTATACTATATCTTCTAAATGTAAAAATTTCACTTTGAATTAATGAACCGTTTATACTGATTATCAAAGAAAACGGGATCATCATAATCGTTGATCATTGAAAAAAAATGAGCAAACTCTATTTCTTCTCTATTTCTACTCTGCAGGCAATTGAAGATGATAGCTCCCAGCCATTTGCACAGATTAATACAAACACATCAATCTACATTCGTCTCTCAGATGTCAATGATAACATTCCTACGTTCAACAAAGAAGGACCAATTGACACAATCATCCCTGAACACTCTCCACGTGGAACTCAACTTGATTTTGGTCTGGAGGCTTTTGATCTTGATTCAGTAAGTTTTTCTTTTCTTCAGTGGTTATATATGCTTCTCAGAATGCACAACTTTTCAGATTATTATATGACTATTTGCTCTGAGAGTACATTGTTGCCCCACCAATGATTTAAGAAATTAATGTATGGTACTCTCATAATTTCTGTCCTGACGCAAATGGCACAAGATACTCCTTACCTTCAATCTTTGGTTATTATCAATGATGCAGTAAGTTATCACAGATGATAGTTCGTTATAGGGGTTGCACATGTGCATACATACTTTAATCTATACTAATACATATTCAAGTGTAGCAGGTACTTCAGTATACATTCAGTATAGTACATATTCAGTATACATATCCATGCACAGCTGCTATCCATATGCTATAACATATATACACACAAGAAGATATTCCTATATTCCTAGACCCCCTTCCTATTCTGTTGTCTTTTCTTATCAAATTCCCTTTTAAAACTAGATTGGATGTTTATATGCCTCTGTTTACTAGCTGGACCTTTAAGTGCAGTGTTTCTGACGGTTTGTGACTTGGGGGTGTCGTGGTCTAGTGGTTACGAATCTCGTTTTTCAATGAGAGGGGCGTGGGTTTTCTGCAAGAAATTTATCCACATTGCGCTGGACTCAACCCAGGTGAGGTGAATGGGTACCTGGCAGGATTAATTCCTTAAATGTACCAAGTGCCTTTAGCAGCTGGAGCTACGTACAGCTTGGGTAATATATAGTGCGCCATTGAATAGGAAACTAGATAAATTGGCGCCTCATAAATGCTTTATTTGATTATTATTAGTATTATCATATTTGACTTGTAACTAACATTTCTAAACATATCATATTTGTCTTCATTGCAGGGTGACTCGGGGAGAATCATTATATCGCTTGAAGATGATGAAGGTGTATTCTATCTAGCATCACATACCATTTTAAACAGTGGGGTGGTTGACATTAGGGTCGATAATTCAACCGCATTGGACTTTGAAAGGATTTCCGAAATTACATTCCATGTGAGTATGCTTTAAGTATGATTATCATCAATGTTTACTGGTACAGACAGTTGGCATGGGGTATTTTTCAATTCATTTTTCTCTTTCTAATTATGTTCTGTAGTTCAGCGCTTCACAAACCTGTCCGAACATGGTATGTCTGATCAGTCTATGCGGGTAAAACAAAACTAGAGCACGCTTAGGTACCATGCATGTTGCAAAGCATGCACATTCACACTAAGATGGTTCTAATGTAATTGTCGGACATTTGCGAATGCAGATTAGTTCTCAAAATATTTGTTTCAAGTGTGATTCAGAGCTTTGTGTTCAAATTTCATGAAACATTTTTTCATCTAAATGGCCGTTTTCTTAAAATTTTGGTAGGTGGGCCTTGGAAAAAATCTTAGAGTCAAAGTGGTCCTTGAGTAAGAAAAGGTTGAGAAGCGCTGCTGTACATGTAGGTGCTTGCTACCTTCAGAATAAAAAAATGAAATTAATTTGTCCTAACAGAATTCTAAAGAGACTCGGCATCTGTTTGGTTAGGAATTCTTTTGTGTTTCATAGAGCTGTTTGAAAAAAAATTCTACATAAGTGTAAAATTAACTACTGTAGGTTTGTCAGAACATATGGGTCTAACATTCATTCTGATTTGCATCATATTCTAAATGTAACATACTCATTTGGTATTGTATAAATATGTTAAACACATTATTTTAAATGCAAAATGTTTGGAAAAAATTAACAAAAAAAAAAGAAACCTAGCCTAGTAGAAACACAGTCATTGTTGTTAAAATGTTGGGGAAATTAAGCTATACATGTACATTGGCAATATTTTTCACTTTATAGAGTATGCCCTTCGTTTTTAAAATCATATGTAACTTTGAGATCAGCATCATGAAAGACTTGATATGTCCTCATTTCATATCTACTTTAGATTTCCTTTCATTGAAATATGTGTTGGTGGAGCGATTTGTCTGTTTAATTCCAATAACAAACAATTAGACTCTGGCTTGCTAAAAGAAAAAGTTGTATGAATTGTGGAGCGTTGTGGCCCAGTGGATTAGTCTTTGGACTTTGAAACAAAGGGTCTTGGGTTCGAATCCCAGCCATGGCGTAATTTCCTTCGGCAAGAAATTCATCCACATTGTGATGCACTCGACCCAGGTGAGGTAAATGGGTACCTGGCAGGAATTTATTCCTTGAAATGCCATATGGCGCTGTAAAAGGCTGCAGCGCTAGAGCCAGGGTAATAAGATCCAATTAAGTGCATAGGGACGCATTTGGCAGTGATATGCGCTATATAAGCATGTTGGTATTATTATTAGGCCCTTTGTAGCCTTTCCAGAAGTTTGCCAGACAATTACAAGTAGGGCCCCCTCTTGGTCATAAACGGGAGATTTAGAGGTCACACCTGTAAACATGTCCCTGTAGACACGCGTCTTAAATAGCATGTAAGAAAAATCTATATGAAATGGGGATTGAATGAGGGGGACTAAATCTTATGTGAGATTTCACATTCATCAAATCGTGTGTTCACCACCTGATTCAGGAAATGAATCAACCTGTATGGAAATGTCTCGTGGAAAAAAATCTCATTCATCACCTGAAAAAAATTAATATAATTTTTTCCTTCTGCTTGTAATTAGTTATGTGAAAGCTCTATTGCTTGATTTTTTTATGAGTAAGAGTAGATTATGGTGTGCCAATTTTCAATTCAGCTTATGACTTATGACAATATGACCAATAAACAAGTTTTGCCTCGGGCCCAAATACTTTTCAGAAAGGAGGAGGAAAAAGCTTTGGGAAAAAACATACCCTAAACACGTTTGGCTAGTCGTAAAAAATAAAGCTTTGGTAAAAAATGCTTTAAATACGTTTGACCCTGCAATTTGACTATTGACCAGTCTTTCAAAACCACTTTGTTTGGGAAAAATCATTGTTTTTAAATACCCTATAACGAGTGCACGCGCGGTCCGTGTCCAAAACTGAAAAAACACCCCTTTGAACATGTTTTTTTTTGTCACGCATGTGTACAGCAATATATTTGACTTGCCCTGGGATAATGAGGATTAATGCCTTACCAAAGGCCACTAGTGCACCAAATGGGAATCAAACCCAGGTCACCGGAATCCGTACTCCCCGCTCTACCGATTGAGCAATCTCAATCGGGTAGACGGACAAACATGTACTTTACATAATTGCTCCATCGAATTGTTCTAGACTTCTATAAATTCAATTGTCTAATTTCTGCGAGGATTTTAGTTTTATATCCAATTTTGAAATTTTATTAAATTTTTTTTCAGATAAAAGCTTCAGACTCTGAGACTCAGAACTCCAGTGATATCACAGCTGTAGTGATCTTGACAAACATCAATGACAACACTCCAACATTCAGTCAAGATCAGTATGATATAGCCTTACCAGAGAACTCCCCTGAGGGCACCTTTGTTATCCAGCTGGAGGTAAGATAGTGACATAACTTTCTCCATTTGTTTTGGACACTATCCCTCAAGATCTTGGAGTCCATATCCCATCATAGTTTGAATAAAAAAACTCAAATATGGATGTAACATGAGTCAGAATTGCAATTATTAAATGTTGCATTTAAAGATAAATGCCAGTTGTGGTAACGATTTCAAAATGAGTTCGTACAGAATCCAATGAAATGACCACCAAAGTGTCTGTTTGTATAAATAAAAAATATGTGCCAAAGGATTCTGGAAGAAATTGTGTAATTGCTGAGAAATTAGCAAATAAGCATGGGATTAGGGTCAAGCGCCGGGCTGACATTCAAAGCAATAATAATACACTGTCCCACGTGCGCTTATCTGTGTTGATGATCTTCAGTGTGAACATTTTTCGGCATAGATTTCAAGATTTCACAAAGTTCAGATTATGTAACTGAACCAGATCTAGATCCTCGATGATATAGTGACAATTAAGCCTTGCTTTACAGACTTTCTTGTGAAATCAGTGTTTACTGCAACTACTGGAATTTATCTTTAATGTTGCCAATTTGCATTATAAAAAGATTTTGTTTGCCTGATGTATAGCCGACAGTGGTTGGTGAAATGTCGCGACTACAGAGAATTGTGAATTTCAACTTTACAATTTTCAAAAATTTCCAGTAAAAGATTTTTATCTGTTTGATATTTCAAGTTTACTGGATGAACCATAATATTCATGGATTTAGGGATTTTATTGTTTCCATTGTCTTGCCAATTTAAGGAGTGCACCTTGATTAGCTTTATTTAAAAAGCTATGAGTTTATCTGCAAAATTCTCAACCATTCTTAATTTGGAGGAAATATTATGCATTTGGGCCATTCTGAGCTCTTGAATTACTATTATAGTTTCCTGTTTTTCTTGATAAATTGAACAATCCTATTAGGAATACATGTATCAGGTCTCCCATTTCTTCATGCAGAAATCATCCATATTTTCCGGTTTAATAGGTTGGGAGGTCTAAAAACTGTCCTTTTTAGAAGCAAATGATAATTATCACTATTATTAGTGAAAATATCTACCATTCAGGCATTTAGTGCCAGGAGTTCACTGGGCTAGTGCCAGTTGGCCCCAGTGCAAAGTGGCTGTGGCGCCTAATGTTGCCAATAAGGTGCATAGTGGCGTGCAGTGGCTCAACCTGCCTCCCAACTGGTGCGTGGAGGTGCATAATGGCACCAAATTAATTTTAGGCGCTGTTACGCACCTCCATGTGCCAGCATTACGAAAATACTCCATTTGAGGCGTCACCGCAGTTCGGATCGCAAACTGCGGTTTTAGACCCCATTTTTCATTTGAAACTCTCATTTTTCATTTGAACATTTCCAAGCCCCGATAAACCCATCTTGGCCAGGTAATCCTCATTGTCTCAATTTCACCTCCACACGCCAGTAAAGCCAAGGACAAAATGATAAACAACAGCTGTGCTATTACGTAAGACTTCTCTGCCTGTAGAAGGACCTCCGGAATGAAATTATTGTATTCGATATTTAATCACGTTTCCAAAGGCATATTGTATTCAGACATCCAATACTAGTCCTTTTTCAATTTCGAACGAAGAAAATCGACCTCAAAATAAGGAAAATAAGCGAATAAAAATTACAATTTGCTTTGCATGCAGGCACCGCCCTCAGCGCTGCGATGCATCCCATAGTTTCTGTCCGTCCAGCAAGAAAATATGGGATGCATGCCGTTCACTCGCGCATTGATACAGTCCTAACGTTCGGAAAAAAAAACAGCCAGACAGAAAGAAAGAAGGAAAGAAAGAAAGAAAGAAAGAAAGAAAGGAAGGAAGGAAGGAAGGAAGGAAGGAAGAAAAGAAGAAAGAAGAAAAAAGTTGTACTTCACCGCGTGTATACACGGAACTCCATAGCAGGCTCTTAGACACATTGCAATCCATCGTGTGTGGCCCCCTGCTGTGACTGTATGTGCTGGGCTGTCCTGTTATCTTCGAACCGAGGTCAAGAAACAGGTGTTTTGATACTTAAATTGCTTGCTGGGGGCAGTTCGGGCTTATAGTACTTGGAGAAGAGAATTGGTGAAAAAGAAACTGGGGTATAGTGTTCTCAAATGGAGGTTTTTCGTCATGAGTTGGGAAGCAGTTTGAGCCACTAGTGGACTCCTGGCATAAGCCTCTTTTATGATTGCTACATTTTAAATCTTTTGTGTTTTAGCTTTTCAGAGCATATAGTTCAAGAATAAAAACTTTGAAAATTTTCAACATCTGCATCAATATCATTGAAATATTCTTGCTAGATTATTTTCATATTGTGGGTATAGATATGAATTGGGCACTAAGAACTGAGATATTTCATGAACTGTGTTAATGCAAACTATAAAACTGATGAGATATTAGAACTTTCTTCTCAAACCATTTAAAGATTATTGTCTATCATGTTTCATTTTATTGTTTTAGGCTACAGATGCTGATAAGGACTCTGACTTGAACTATGAACTTCTAGGCTACAACAACGGGTAAGTGTCATTTCTCCTGTGGTAACAGCAAAGTCAGGGTGTCATAATTCAATCTTCTAAATGTTCTGAGGCATACACTTCAGTCTCCTTATTGCTGGTTGTTATTATCCTCTATCCATAAGAATATATTCTTATTTTGTGATGTTGCCGTCTTTTATTTTGTTTTCTAATTCTATATGATAATAATATGTTGTATTTATATAGCAATTTTAATAAGGCTTTTAAAGTGCTTTACCGTGTTATTATTAAACTCAAAATCATAATACTAATTAGTGAACATGTACATTTCATATCACAATTTCTCAATTTCAGTAGCTTTTAATTGTAGCTTGTAGCTCGCAATTAATTGTAAGTCTTGTAAAATCGCTCTTGCAGGTGGTTTGCCATAGATTCCTCCTATGGCAACATAACTGTATCTGCAGATGCTGAATTTGATGCCGAGCTATTGAGTGTCTATTTTCTAACATGTGTGGTCAGTGATGGAGAAAGGTTGTCTACAGCTCTGCTGAATGTTACCGTAACTGACATGAACGATAAAGCTCCTGTCTTTCAGTCAGAAGACTACTCTGTTACCATTCCTGAATATAATTTAGATGACTTGGGTGAACAAGAGCGTCAAATTCTACAGGTTGT
This sequence comes from Lytechinus pictus, assembly GCF_037042905.1. Taxonomy (NCBI): domain Eukaryota; kingdom Metazoa; phylum Echinodermata; class Echinoidea; order Temnopleuroida; family Toxopneustidae; genus Lytechinus; species Lytechinus pictus. Next base: position 22,705,757 of record NC_087262.1, read on the forward strand.
GGTGAGTTGAATACTTTATTAAGTATTACTCTAAACCAGGATCTATGGTAGATCCGTGGTTTTACAATGGAAGCTTAGCGTGACACAAATACTTTATAATCGGTATTTAATTTATGTTAGCGGCAATTGACTAGAAATTGAAATTCTAATTGTTTACATTACCAAGCATGAAAAAAAGAAAGAAATGCAGCAAACATATGGAATCTACAGTGTAAGCAACATTTTTGTATGTTTGGTTTCCCTCAATGTTAGCACAGAAATGCTCCTTTAAGTTAAAACAGACTTCCGAATATGGGCCACTGTGTTTAATGTAATGTATTGTCTTACGGTTGCAGGCAACAGATGCGGATAGCTATGAAGTGAACAGGGTTTTGACCTACTCCATTGAGAGCGGGAATGAGGATGGAAAGTTTGATATTGATTCCACCTCTGGGATGATATTTAGGAATGCTAGTATAGATCGTGAAACAGAAGCTGCAACCTATGAATTGTTGGTAATGGCAACGGATAGTGGATCACCTCCGTTGAATGGCACCACTGATGTGATTATAGCAATTGAGGTAAGCAATCAATTCTCTATATTTACTCCAGACTTTTTTGAATTTGAGTTTGAATTTGAATTTATGAATAAACTTCATTCAGTTGACATGAACATTTATACAATGATAGCATGGAATAATTCTAACAGGTTTTTCTATATACAACAGTAAAATATCAGATTATTTTTATCACAAATACCGTTTTCATGGATTTCCAATGATTTTATTTATTCTGCCTATTTAAGTACATGCAATACAAAAGGTGTCAAAATTTGATATATGTAATTCAAACAGCATTCATTACAATCATAAGTGATAAAGTGAAACAAATATCTAAATTGATTTTCAAATACGCTATAAAAAGGTTGAAATCAAATAAACTGTCTTGATTAATCATAGTTCACTAACATTGAATATTTGAAAAAAAACCTAGAAAGTAAAAAAAAAAACCTGTCATTTTAATAAAAGCAACAGGGTGCTTATAATTTCAAAAATTGAAAGGAGGTGTAGAGATTGAGACAGAGAATAGCCAAAGAATCAAAACTAAAAACAATTATCACCCGTATCAGACATCTGAGCTGGTCATTTACAAAACCGTATTGCCCTACATTTTCTGAATATCGGGAAGGGTATATAGGTATATTGTTTGTATTTTCCTCGGTCTCAATGTGCGTATTTACTTTGTATGCAGAGACGACGCAAAATATACCTTTGTATTTTCCCTGGTCTCACATCCGGGCATTTGTGGATGCGTATAAACAGATACGCTTCATAAGGATCCGCGCACCAACAGTATACGTCATAATAAAGACAACGCTGGATCCGAGCGCTTGCAAGTATGTCATAATGGTAAAGTGCAGAGCCTAGACCAATATTAACATGACACAATAGAACTTTATTTTTAAAAGAAATATCCCCATTATCATGATTTTTGCTCTAGATATCTGATTTGGATGATAATAAAAATATTGACTGGCTCTTCTTTCGGGGAACATCAAATATATTGCCCTTAAATGACCCATATTGCCCTCGTCTAAAGACTCGGGCCAATATGATTCTTTTGCTGGCAATATATTTGATGTTCCCCTCAAGGCCAGTCAATATATAATTATAGCTGACTGAACTAATGAGATATGGTTTTAGTTTGATATCTTAAACCTGACCTGAATTGATGTCATGGTCAGTTTTCTCCTTGGAGTTGCTCATTAAGGGCCCATTATGAGCAAAAGCCATTCATGAGTTCATATCTAAATTTCATGGTAGGATGAAGCAGAGGTTTCTGAGAATGCTTGAATGTGACTGATGTTAATGGGAACATTTGAAGCAATAATATTTTTTTTCAATTTTTGTTGTTGGTCTTTTTCTCTTGCTCTTGTAGGATGTGAACGACAATGATCCATTATTCTTGGAGGATGTTTACACTGCAGAAGTTGCAGAGAATGCTGCTTTTGGAAGTAAGTTTTCTGATGTCATTTCACAAGTGTTAAAATCACTCTTAATGGGTTGTTTGAGTATAGTACGGTTTTATATATTTTTCTCATTTTCTAATTTGTTATAAAATCGACTGCATTTGATGTAATGTTGACAGCTTTGTTGTGCCGTACACAGCATGAGATATTGTGTTGATAAGATTTTGTTGTTGTAAATTTACGCACTAGAAGATTTACTATGCAAACCTAAGGTATTTATTTATTTATTAGAACAAAAGATCAGCATAATACTGTTTTTCATCAAAGACCTGATGAAAACGTAAAAAACAACATAAATCATATAATACATGAAAATAAAGTCAAAATCTAAGTCAAAGATAACAATACTTAGTAACATAAATAAAGAAATATTGTTTCTTAAATGATAATATGAATCAAACTAAAATATTTTAAGTTATCAAAAGGGAACAGTTACTAATGATAAAACTACTAATTGTATAATTTATTCACTGATAAAATCACTGAACAATGAAATAATTATGGCATTATAGAAAATTGAGTGAAACAAAGGCAATCGGCTAGAAATGTATGTCTAAACTATAACATATCAAAGGGATAAGATTACAATAAAGATTTAATGGATCAATGGAATATTCTCTTTATTTACAGCGAAAGTGGCCAACGTCACAGCAGTTGATGCTGACGTCGACAGCCTGGCTGTGCTGTACACAATAGAAGAAGCCAGTCCATTTCTGGTGAATCAGGAGGGAATAATTACACTAGGTGGGACCGTGGATTACGAGGTACAGATGACGTACAACCTCACCGTGACTGCTACGGATCGGGAGGACACATCCAGACAAGACTCCTGCCAAGTTTTGATAGCAGTAGTGGATGTGAATGATGAAAGTCCAGTGTTTAATACAACCTCACCTTCTTCGTTGTCAGTCAATGAGAGTATGTATTCACTGCCCTTCTGATCGAAGGGAGGGGGTGGAAGGGCTGACCCCCCCAATAAAAAAATGATAATAACAATTAATTTAATAAACAAAATAAAAAAATAACATTGAAAATGAATAAATAAAGGAAAATAAAATAAAACGAAAACAGATAAATAAATAAATAAAAAATTGAAAATGAAAAAATAAGTATAAATGAATAGAAAATAAACAGTTTCTGTCTATTTTTAGTAAAATCATATTGTTTGTATTTTTCCATATTGATTTCATTAAACTGCTTTAAAAAAAAATGGCTATTTGATCTATAACAGAATTATAATTATCTATTGATTACAATATTGATGATTCTTAGCTTGCTTGTTTTGCTGGCTTGCATATTTTGTATTAGTAGCCTTATACTTGCAATCCGAAACTCTGCATTTTCAATGTATTGCCTATATGCAACAATGTATGAAGTATATGTATTTATACACTGAAATGAAGATGCCATTCAACATGCTGTCTGAGTACATTATTTCAATGTTTATTTTACATAATCCAGTCAGTGTTATGACTATTATGTGTTCATCATTTAGATTTGAAGGTAGATGAACTCCTCTCCCTCCTCCCAGTACCTGCAATGGCAGTGACATTTCATGAAGCCGTTTGTCAGCAATTTTCCATTGTTGGTTGTTATAAGCTACTGAAATCCTTGCATGTGATTGGCTGAAAGCATATTGGTCAATGACTTTCATTAACAATATGCTTCATGAATCACTCCCCAATCCACTGATCATTTTCTCTTTACAGGTGCTACATTTTGTGATAGCCCTACTGGATCTGATGACTGCGCAGTTCTAATCACTCTGGAAGCCTCAGACCCAGATACCAATGCAGATCTGAGCTTTTCCATTTCAACGGTCATAGGGTATGATGAGAATAGCAAGATGGTAGAAACTAACTTTTCAAGCCAATTTGGAGTGGTCAGTGGGACGGGCGAGGTCTTTGTCCGGACAGAGCTTGATCGAGAAACTGTTCAACGTTTTGACGTCACCGTAGGGGTCAAGGATTTAAACGCAATGGGAGATCAGACTGACTCAGGTTACTAAGATGCTTAATTTCATTAAAGCATTTTTTTGTAGCCCTGCTATGTTTGCAGATTTAAGCAAGCAAATGCACCGAATAATTCACACAAGTAATATATCATGGCTTTAAGCAAAGATATAAACATAGGTGTTGGTTTTTTCAGATTCAGATTTATTTCCAACAGAAATAACATATTGATACAAATCGTTTTCATACATTGTAACAAATATTTTCGATACAAATCATTGTCATTATAATCATAGTAAAAAACATCCATGATAATTAACATATAAAGATATATACAAAATGTGGTGCATTTCGTAGACAAATTATAATATATAATTCAAATAGAAAAAAAAGGTATCTGTGAAAATAGGAGATTCACTCAAAAGCAAAGCTTGTATAATGTGAACCTCCCTCAAGGAAGAGAAAAGAGGAGAGAGAGAGAAAAAGAAAGAGGGGGGAGAGAGAAGCAATGGTTGCTATTTGCCTACGGAGAATTACTGAATAGATTAAAAAGAACAAGATAACCCACAGAACAAGACAAAACTAATAAAGACTAAAATACCATGAAGAAAAAAAAACAAGAACAAGAACAGGACGACAAAAGGAGAAATAAACATAAATAGAAACAGGACGAATTGCGACCGAAATTAGAGAATAAAACAAGATGATAAAGACTAATAAAAATAATTTGATGTCTGAGAGAGGGTGGTAACGAGCGGGAATTAGTAATGAAGACCTCGGTAGGATTTAAGTAAGAAGTCTTTCAGTTTTTTTTTAAAAGAATGTATGGAAGGGCTGTTTTTTATGTTATTGTCGAGGGAGTTCCAAAAACTAGGGCCATTGAACATAAATGTACTCTTTGCCAATAAAGTTCTAAAATGGGGTAAATAAAATTTGTTAGATTGCCTCGTAGGGTAATTATGAAAAGACCGATTAAGAGGAAACATAGAATCAAATACACGTGGAAGGATATTTTTGTTAAATTTAAATTTAAATTGCCCTAAATGAAATAAGTATAGGTCGCTTATCTTCAGCAATTTGCTGTCAAAAAATAGTGGGTCAGTGTGTGAACGAAAAGCTGAATTATGAATAATACGAAGGGACTTTTTTTGCAGTAATAACAGTCTATCTAAAATGGTTTGATGGGTGCTGCCCCAGGCAAGTATCCCATAATTCAAGTAAGGTAGGATTAAAGAAGAATATAGCATTAAAAGTGATGACGACGAAAAATGATATTTCAATTTATTGATAATGCCAATATTTCGCGAAATAATCTTACAAGTACAATCTATGTGGTATTTCCAGGAAAGCTTATTATCAACCGTAACACCGAGAAATTTTATGAATGTGACACTTTCTAAATTAGTGTCATCTAAAACAATGTCCATCGGAAGTGTATCAATGGAATTGCTAAATAGCATATATTTAGTTGTAAGTAGATTAAGAGACAATTTGTTGGATCTTATCCATTCTGTGACTTTTAAAAGTTCATTATTAATAGTATTTACTAAGGTATATGGATTTTTATAGGAATAAAATATATTGGAATCGTCTGCAAAGAGTATAAACGAAAGGACATCAGATGATTTACAAAAGTCATTAATATAGATGATAAATAATAACGGGCCTAACAAACTGCCTTGCGGGACTCCACAATTAATAGATTGCATGTTGGATGCATGACCATTCAAAGATACAAATTGACGTCTATCAGACAAGTAGCTTCTGAACCACTCCAAGGCCTTCCCTCGCACCCCATAATGAGAAAGTTTATGTAATAAAATATCATGGTTAATGGTGTCGAAGGCCTTGGAGAAGTCCAGAAAAATGCCGACTAGGTGTGAGCAATTATCAAAAGCGTGGGCCACTTTATCAACGAAATTCAATAATGCATGTTGGTGGGGGGGGGGGGACAAGGAGCACGCAACTTAAAGTAAGGGTCATGTTCAGATCAACATCACTTCATGTTGGGTTGTCAGTAATGCAACAAGTTTCATTTTCTATACCTAAAATATGTATGGAGTTCAGTCCAGCATCCTGATTTAGGCACCCCATCAAACACCAACACACAACACCATGCTTGAAATAACCAGTGGTTCAGACATCTGTTTACAAAATGCTACAGTATATTTCACGGCGCCTCGTAAGAAAGTGTATTGTAATATTATAATGAGATTGTGTTAATCATTAATCCTGAATGACTATGTGTTTCCACACATTGATGGATGCTTGTGTTCCTATAGTCAATCATGTTTATAGGTGGTTTGCTACCTCATACATTTTTCTAACACATGCTTCACCTTTCATCAATATGGTATACTGTTAGTATAGCCTGTTTATCCCACTGCTGCCACCATTAAAGCTACATCATTAAGTTCTTTGAGATGGAGATTTATTTTATGGATCCTTATAATCTTGAATCTTAACTGATGAATTGCTGAAAACCCCAACCTCTATTCCATACCTCCAGCCGAACTTGTGATCACAGTGTTGGACGTCAACGACAATCCTCCCGAGTTTATCGAGCTCCCAGATAGCTTCACTACTCCAGAGACTGAACAGGTGGGCATGGTAATCTCTGTGGATATTCTCGCTGATGACATAGATGCTGGAGAGAACGGCAGGGTCATCTATGGGCTTCTGGATGATGCTGATGGCCTTGTGAGGATTGATCCTGACACAGGTTTGTTAGAAACTTGACAGACAATCACTTTGATTGTTTGTGAGAAATACTAAGGGCAGTCTCAAGTCTCTTAATAAAGTTTTAGAAAATATGTGAATGCTTATGACTCTTATCTAAAGTAGATGTTTACTCATGACATGACAGACACACTTAACCTAAATCTTATGTTACGTTTCCAAGAAATTCATTTATTTATTTATTGATATATTCATATTCCACAAATCATCAAAGTACAATTCGTAATAAATCATTTTGACGATGAAATGAAAAAAAAACGTACCAATGAAATGAAAAAAAGTGGAGGGGCCTACTAAAAAAGCAAAGCTTGTAAAATGTAGACCCCCTATCAAAATTTTATACAAGGGTAATATGATATAAGTAGAGTAAAGATAATCAGCAAAATTCTATAAATTTATATAGATATAAACACTGTAACACAAATGTATATACACTATATACAAAATTAAATTATCACAGGAAAGATCAATTTTCATAGGAGCAAATGTCAGTTGAACTATAATTGGTGCTAAGCTTGCAGTTTTGTCCAGATCATAAACTGCAATACTCTTGTCTTGATGTTATTTCCAAAGTTTATCCTTTCTGAATGTTGATTCTTATTTATTCCAGGCATTCTTAGTGTGAACAATCCTATTGACAGGGAAATGAATGATTCTCTGACTATAATATTGTATGCTAAGGATTCTGGAGATCCACCTCTGAATACCACAATAACACGTCAGATCTTCATCACTGATGTTAATGATGAGCCACCGGTGTTTAATGAGACACTTTCAAGTGAAGCAAACCTTCTTGAGGATGCGGCCAACGAGACGTGGGTCTTGACAGTGCACGCTACTGATAAAGACTCCGACTTTGGGGAATTAACTTATTTCATTTCAGCTGGGGTTGGTGCAGAGGATTTTGAAATAGATCCTGAAAATGTAAGTATCTAGTCCTAAAATTTCATGAGTCTGGGGAGCGGCTTGTACCAAAATGAAGTGACCATCTGGAGCAGGCTTTTACAAAAATATCCTGTGACTCATGGTTATACCACAGAGCGGAACCATAGGAAATACAACACAGGAGTAAGGAAGTAAATACCTTATGATATTCCTGAGTTCTTTTGTCACAAATACCAAAGGACAATACCACACAAAAATCACCACACAGGATTACCACACAAAATTACCACACAACAATACCACACAACATTACCACATAGCATTACAACATAGCAGTACCACACAACAGAAATACCACACCACAGTACCATACAGCATTACCACTCAGCAGATGTACATTACAATTTTATCACACAGTACCACACAACGTTACCACACAGCAGTACCACACAACATTACCACACAGCAGAACCATATAACAGAAATACCACACCACAGTACCATTCAGCATTACCATTCAGCAGTATCACACAGCTGTACATTACAGTTTTACCACACAGTACCACACAATGTTACCACACAGCAGTACCACACAACCATTACCACACAGCAGAACCATATAACAGAAATACCACACCACACTACCATTCAACACAGGAATATCTTTTTTTTGTCTATGATATTCCTGTGTGCTATTGTCTTATTTGAATGATATACCTCATAACTTTTGTTGGCAAGGATAATAACATAGTCTTTATGGAAATCTACAAGTATGCAGATGGAGATGTGCATGGGAAAGGACCACATTATTGACATAATTTTGCTAATTGTTACATTTTCCAGGGAGAGATTACTGTCCAGAAGGAGTTAGATCGAGAAAGACAGTCTGTTTATACCTTGACCGTAGTGGCAAGTGATGGTACCAGACAAGACAATCTAGAGGTGAAATTAAATTCTTAAAGATTATTCCTTAAATACAAGCTGTTTAGTTGCTCAAGCTGAACTCTTACTGTAGGTATAGTAGGAGGACGAGCATAGTAGCAGTATTAGTAATTGGAGTAGTTGTTATTTGGCAGTAGTGTCAAGAATATTAGAAGTAGTCTAGTGGCAGTATATGCTATTTGTAGTAGTAGAAATTGTATTTGTAGTAGTTTTAGAAGTAGTAGTATTAGTAGTCATGTTAGAAGTGGTGGTAGTGGTAGTAGTCGTGGTGGTGGTAGTAGTAGTAGTAGTTTTAGTTGTAGTGGTAATATTAAAAGTATGTAGTAGTAGTGTTAGTAGATGCAGTAGTAGTAGTAGTAGCAGTAGTAGTAGTAGTAGTAGTAGAAGTAGTAAATGTAGTAGTAGTAGTAGTAGTAGTAGTAGTAGTAGTAGAAGTAGAAGTAGTAAATGTAGTAGTAGTAGTAGTAGTAGTAAATGTAGTAGTACAGTATAGAAGCAGGAGCAGCAGCAGGCAAAACAATAATTTTTCTTTTTCGGGAGCTTCTTTTCACAACTTACTGTTTAAATCTGCAACACTGGATATGCTCTAACACTTTAATGGGGATTTGTAGGGCTTCTCATTTAGTTTCCAGAGCTCTTTTGAGCATTTCAGGGGCTAAAGTGCCCCAACCCGTATGAATTTCTTTCGCTGAGTAGCAGTAGTAGTAGTTGTAGTAGTATTGGTAGTATAAGTGCAAATTGGTGATGCATCTGTAGGCTTCAGTCAGTATTGAAGACAATAGAAATGTACTACTGCAGCAACAAAACAGAGAGCATCAAGTGGTTCATATCATTCTTATGCCTACTTCCAAGTTACGATATGAATATGAAGTTCTTCTTTTTTCATTAAAGGGGAATCCAGCCTTGGCCATAAAATGCTGTGTGGGGAAGGAGAAAATAAATGAAACAGAATGGTGAAACTTTGAAAGAAATCGGACAAGCAATACGAAAGTTATAGCTGCTTTAAATTGAGATCACTAATACTATGTAGATTTCAAATTGGCAACTGGGTAAGTAAATTATGACAAGGGGCAAGGACAACTTTCCCATAGGCCATGTACTTTATTATCTGGGATTTGTGGTTTTCTCCTAAGTACCCATTCTCCTGGGGCAGTAATCCAAATATAACCCAGGTAGTATATTGTTTTATGTCCTCATGGAAGAAAAATATAATTTGAAATAAAACTTTGGGGAAAAATGACATTTTAGCCATAATATGTATTGGAGTACATGGAGAGTAGTCCTTGCCTTACATCACTATGACATCCCATATGCGGCCAATTTGAAGTCTCCATGGGTATAGTGATTACCAATATTTACAACTTTTAAAAATTCATAACGTTCTTGTTGTTTGTCCAATATTGTTCAAACTTTCACCTATCAACTTGTCTGATTTTTCTTTTCCTTATAAAAACAAGTTTTTATTTGGGTTGGATTACCCTTTAACTTCAATAATTAAGGTGACAATCAACATTCTAGATGTGAATGATAAACATCCAGTATTCACAGAGAGTTTCCCTGAAAGTACAGTGATTTCAGAGACTGCCGCGCCTGGATCTAGTGTAGCGGCCATCATTGCTACAGATGATGACGAGCCAGGAACCAACAACTCGGAAGTACGTTACTCTATGATCAATCATAATAAAACAGGTTTGTAATATTTACTATATTTATGTAATCTAATATGTCTTTAGGAAGGTCAAATGTGTTGACTTATCTCCACAACGTGCATATTCTTGTCTGCAAAAAATACTTCAATAAGGGAAACTTGAATATTAACAATTTATTATTGCTAAATTGAGGAATTGTTTGTAATATTTTCTTTCTTTATTTGGACCATTTGCATCTCTTTGGCGGATCATCAATGGTTTTAATATCATCTTCACCATCATGCACATTTATTGTTGCAAATTTTTTTCGTTTAAATGAATACATGTTTGCTATACAACCCATTAATGCAAAGTTGATGTGTATGCTATAGTTGACTAAGTGTACAAAAATAAATAACTCTCCAATTAGTGAGAATGTCATGTTAATTTTGGAACAAATATTTATTGATTGCAATAGGAATGTAATGTATTGATATTTGATTGCTTTTTATAATATATTTATTTCTTCCCAGCATGCTTGAGAATAAAGACAGGTTAAATTATAATTTTCAGAAGCGTGAACAACTACATGAATACAGTTAAAAGCAAGTAGCATTAGAGGTTATGACTTTAAAGCATTGATGAATCTCTCTTTATAGATTCAACTATTTAAAAAAAATAATTGTACTGTTTTTGTAAAAACACAAGAGGAAAATAGCTTTGTTTCCCAAATTTTCTGTGCTGAGAGGTGAATCCACATTCTCCTATTGTAAATCAAACTGCTGTTTATTTTTACATTGATAATACATTCAGTGCTGTTGAAAAAACTGAGCCGCTCACTATTTTTCCACTAATCAGATTTCTTTAAGATCAATTACGAGACAGGTGTGGTCACTCTTAATACGAGCACCACCGATAGCCTCATACCAGGGGTTTATGTTCTGGAGGTGACAGCCTTTGACCTTGGAATTCCCCGTCGTGAGAGCAAACCCAAGGACTTCCGGGTCATTGTCACAGACTACAATGATGAAGCACCTGTATTTGTCAATCCCACACAGGGGTCCATAGTCTATGTAAATGAGGTGAGTACTTTATTGTTATGCATTGATCAAGGGGGCGGCAGTGAGGAAGGGGAGGTGGACTCTTGCCCCCGTCCTTTTTAATAAAAATGTTAATAAATAGTGCCTTGTTATATTTAGTGTCCCTTTTATAAGTGATGATTAACCCTAAAAGGACTGGGCTATTTGAGACGTATTGAGGACTGGGGGGGCCCCCCTTTTGATCTCGGCCGCCATTCGTGCGATTGCGCCAAAATTTGGCATGCACATTCTTTATCACATAAACTACAAGCTTGTATAATAAAAAAAATTCTTCAAACTTTGATTTTCTAATTATTATGAATAAAATATGCAAATTTATTCATGAAAAACACTATTTGCATATTTAGCACCCTATTTCACTTCAAATTTTCTTCTTATTTGCAGATGTCATCTTTTTAATCTAATTTAAAGGTTTCCACAAAGAAAAATTGCAAAATTTAATTTTTCCTTATGTATTTCTTTGTTTTTTCATCTTTATTTTTCATTGTTTTTTTTTCATTGGAAATTATTACAGACCATTTAACAACTAAATTAAACCCTAAATTAATTCAGCCGACCAATTAGAACGAAAAATAATTACCCTTTTATGAATTTCATCTCCCATAGACTTTGTACACAAAGTATACAAATGAGCCATTTTCGGCATGATATTGCCTTGTAAAAAGTCATGTGACGTCGTGGTGATATACCCTTATGTCGTGAATTTGGTCTCAAAAGTTGTGCGGGACTTCAAAGAAAAAATTCATAAAATTTTGCAGCACTATCTTTTTGCATTTCGGAAATATTGTGCAAAGCGTCAAGGGGGAGGGCCATCATGTTCCTGTTTAAGGAGTAAAGACCTTACCATGATGACACCTTTGTTTTTCCTTTTTATTTGCTTGTTAACTTTTGTGGTAAGAAAAAATGACAAGGTTTTGAGGGTGAACCAAATTTTTATCATAAAAATTTCTGTGCCTGGCCCCCAAATTCTGAATTCCTGTATGTGCCATGGGAAAATTCATTATTTCCTCATGAATGAATTAATGGGTAGTAACAGAATGGAGATATTAATCATTGATGAAGGAAAGGGAATGAATGAATAGATATAAAGATATTAATTGATGGAGTCTGATTAAATAATAAAGAAATGAATAAGTAAGGGAATGAATGAATGAATCAATCAATGAATGAACGAAAGAGCATGCACGTCCACCTTGGATCATATCAATGTTTTGTGATGATGATCAGGTTGTTTTGGATACTAAAATCATTCCATAATATCCATATCAACTGCTGCTAAAATCGCATTGCTCATAAAATCCTTAGTGATGTGGATCATGTGTAGGTGCAATTGCCTGTTGTTGACCTTTGTGAATCACAGGTTAATCTATGCATGAAATTAATTTCAAATACAGCTTTTCACTAAATCTGAAACCTTGAACCTATCTAGAGAAAGATAATTTGTCCAATTACCGGTACCTATAACATTACAAACCATACATCATTTTTTTTGTAAACTTGTCCTTACAGAGTTATTCAGGTTATATAACCACAGCTGAGGCAACTGATGGAGATTCGGGTGACAATGGTGTTGTAACATTTGAATTTGACACTAGTCTAGGTGCCACAAAAGACTACCAATATTTCACCATTAACAATATAACCGGTGAAATCAACATAGTGGAAGAAACTGACAGGGAGACAAAAGAAACCTATATTGTAAGTCTTTGCACTAGTTTTATGGCTACAAAATATTGTCTTTGGTGTATACATGCTTTCAAAAATGCTTCTTGTCTCTTATAGTACATTGCTTTACCATTTGTTGAATTCAATCTCTGGTGTAGAATATTATATGATGTAGGGCCTACGTCACATAATTTTTAAACGTTTATAATTTCATCATATGATTGAATTTATTTCCACTATTTGCTGATTTTCAGGAAATGCATATTTAACATCAGGTGAAGCTGGATAAATATTTTTTATTAAAACAATTAATGATGTCAATGGCTGGCAACTTCCTAATTATGTTCAAGATGAATGAAAAATGTATATTGCATATTAATTTCTATGTAAATTTGTTACAGTTGTCTTGATGTTGTAGCTAATGAATTTTTCTTTCACATTGCAACACCCAAACGCCATTGATGCTCTCATATATATCTGCTTTTTAGAGCAATTCAATATTCGGGGGGGTGTTTCACAAAGATTTAAGTATGACTTACAGTCGCACTTAAATACCGAGTTGCGTACGGTATGAAAGGCTTGACCGCATTGGTCAGATCGTGTCATGAGGACGCGCACTAATGTGTATCTATCAATAAGATCGCGCGTTGCATATCTTCATGGTTGATTCAATTAATGAAAATTGCTGTTATTTCCCTTTCATGGTTCAATTAAATATGACACATATTTTTCTTAACAGCTTGGAATTATAGGAAAGAATGCAAGGTCTGACCCCATACGTACATCCCAGGTTACCTTCTCTGTTCAAGTCAACGATACAAACGATAATGAGCCCGCTTACTGGGGAGAGGTGAGCCATGGTTATCCCATTTCATAAAGACTTATTATAGTAATAATTGCATAATTTAACAAGTGTACTATCAGCCAATTAAGTTTAATCATTTCAGTAGCTTTAAACTGTTATAGAAAATTTGTTATTATAACAACTTTATATAATGAGCCCCCCACCCCTTTGATACTTGAGGGAAATATTCCTTTAGTAGTCTCTACTCCTTCATCCTACCTTTCTTTTTTCCCCTTTATTTTAATAGGAATCAAACATGTATTCATGTATTCATATATGCATATATTATACATAACTGAAATTAAGAATCAATTTTCATTGATCTATTGTGACAATTAATGGGTGTACACCAAGGCCAGCAGTTTGTGCTCAGTAGAATTTGAATAATCATACACATAATTTGGTATCTGACATTATCTTTATATTTTTTTTAATAAATCATTATCTTTATCATCATTATCATCTTTTTATCATCATCATCATTATCATTGTTTATATGGTTATTATCATAATCATTTGTAGTAATAGTAGTGGTGATAGTAGAAGTAGTATCACTATTCAATTTAAATTCAACATTTATTTCCAAAGGTAAAAGCATTAATACATTTCTAAAAGTATATTATTATTATTGGAAGCATTATTTATCGGTGGAAACGATGGGATGAAAACTGCCATCTTGATTGTTGTGAACATGAATTCATTGTATATGTATACCGTGTGGTGAATCCAAAAGCTAACGTTGCTGTGGGATAGAGTACATAGACTGAAAAGTATATTACTGCTATTTTATTGAAATAGACCATTCAGTACAGTGTATTATGATGTTTAAAACAATAAAATTGAGCATATAAAGACACTGTAATCTCTAACTATTGCAAGTTCCATTTTAAATTGATATGCAGGGCACTGGTCCCAATGGCCCACAGGAACCTCCAGAACCTCTGCAGCTTGAAGTACAGGAGAACCTAGAAGGTGGAACCTTTGTAGGAACAGTTCCTACAGCAATAGACCTTGATAGTGATCCCAGTTATACTCAGATCTTCTACTTTATAGTCGGTAAGTGGAGTCAAAACTCAGAGGGATAATGATTGAGGTGTCAAGGTGTGGAGTAGTTCATTTACTGAGTCTCATTTGATTGTGCTTTCGTTTTTCATTCTAAATCTTTGTCTTCTCGTTAATCCTGTTTTCTTGTTCTTAATCCCTTTCTTTCCTTTTTATTCATTCTTCTTCTCTTTTTGTATTCTTCTTCTCTTTCTCCTTGTATTTCTTCTTTCTCAGGTCTCCTTTTTCTTAATCTTCTCCTTATCCTTCCTCCTTTATGTTGCATCATTTTATTTTCTTTCTTCTTTTTCATCTCTTGATATTTCTATTACCTTTGGTTGACAGCTGATTCAGATGATAGTGAAGATTATGATGATGATTAGAGTGATAGTAGTGTTATGCTATAAATGGTACTAATGATGATGAAGATAATGATAAAGAAACATGATGTCTAAGATTTCCCACATTTGTATCTCCCTGGATCCCTAGAGGGAACAAATGAAGACTATTTTTATCTGGATGAAGTCTCTGGAAATCTCACCCTCTTGCGGCCCATTGATCGTGAGGTTAGGCCACAGTTTTCTCTGGTTATCAAGGCTGTCAGTGATCCTGAGTTTGTTCCCCAAGAGAATGAACCGTATGACCCTCTGTCAGATGGAACCTTGGCTAGAGTGACTGTCTTGGTGACCGACGTCAACGATAGTCCTCCGAGGTTTGATGCAGATCGATATACGGCAGGTAATGACAATGTTGTGATAATGACGATGATAATGATGTCGATGATGATGATGACGATGAATGATAATGATTATGAAGATAATGATGATGATGTTGGTGATGGTATTTTATGTGATAATGATGGTAATGGTAATTATGTTGCTGGTGATGATAATGATTATGATGTTGATAGTGATGATTATGGTAATGATATGATTTTGACAGTGATGATGCTTTTGATAGTGATGATGACAATGACGATGTTAATGATGATCCCATCTATCCCCCAAAATACCATGTCCTGCTCCCAAACTGAAATAAAAACATTACTTTAATATATTCTGTATTGCTTTCAGAAGTGTCAGTAACTTACAAAAAGCTCCTGCTTGTCTATTCTCAGCACTGCAAAATATTAACCAATCTATACTTGTTTTTACTCATCTTGACAAATTTTGTCAGTATTTGCATTCAGTTCATTTAAAAAGAAAAACTAAAGAGTTACCCATTATGCTGCCCTGCATTATTAAAAAAGTACATATCTACAGTGTATCCTCGTAATTGATAACAATATGTAAATGTGTACATTATTATTATTGAGTTAATGCATTTATCCATTATTTTTCCCTGTCAGGTGTGCTGTTCTCGACACCATTTGGAGTGGAGATCATTACCGTCAATGCAACAGATCCGGATGTAGGCAGCAGTGCAGTTGTAGAGTATGAAATTCTCTCTCAGACATCATACGGATTTGATACAGGCAAGTTGCTCATAGGTGTAGACAATGGTTATTGATGGGATAAAGACAGAGAGGGAGGGAGAGAGAAAGAGAGAGAGAGAAGGGGGGTGAAGAGAGAGGCAGGCAGGTGGAAGGGATCGGTACACACTTCATGATTAACGCTGGTCAGAAAGAGGAGTTTTTTTTTAATGTAAACAGTTTTTTATGTGTGATCAGTAAGGCATATCACATTGAAACTTCTCAGTTATTTTGAATAAAAATATACAATAAATAGGGTAATATAGATGTGGAGAACAGGAATATGGAAGCCAAGTTTTGTTGGCTAATATATTTGGCTGTTGTATTGGTTGGGCTTAGAAGTTTCATTGAAACAGACAAAATTACAAAAAAGCTAGGGTAAAAGAAAAATATATAGGGAGTGTCTATATTTCCCCACTCTGCATATAATATTGTAAACTATTAGAGTTACTTGGACACCAGCCTACTAAAACATTTAGGCTGATTATACTAAGATGGGTTGGAAAATATGGATTTCCTGTAAAATTGATTATATTTCTTCAATTGATTTGCAAGCCAGTGTTTTGATTTTTTTCAATTGTCAGACGGCAACTTGAAGAGTTCACCTGTGAATGTATTTGGAATCAATAGTTTTGGCCAGGTGATTAACAGCGTCATATTCCAAGACAGTGTGGACAGCTATTACATTGTGGAACTGCAAGCTACAGACAGTCTAAATGGTGACTTTAAAGACAATGCTACATTATCGGTAAGTTGTTAAATTTTGGAGCAAATTTAAGCCTGTTCCTGTTGTGAACTGATGTTAGTATTAACTCATTGGACACTGAATGATTTTGCAATAACACAAGTTTTCCATAGACTCCAGCCTGCATATCGTTGGCCTCATGCCAAAAGTGCCTAAACAATAAAAAAAAAAAAATTGGGGTGATTTGAGTTATTTATATCATTGTGTATACCTGTACATCTTGACATGCTTTTTAAAATATAATTATGAATTCCATAAAGCCCTCAACGAGTATCCCAGGTGCAGCCGTAAATATGCTTCGGTAACGGCCCTTCTGGCGTAAATTTTGCTTCGGTTACAGCCCTTTTTACAGATATAAGCGTCCATTTAACGATATGCCAAAAAGCCCTCAACACGTTTTTTGCATATGAAACTAAATATTTTGATCTTTCATCAAAATATTTGATATTGTATTGTGTAAAAATAGTCATTAAACGTACATGTATGTGTCAAGATTGAATTTAGAAACAAAGAAACAAACACAAACTTTACAATATAAGAAATGGAAAAACTTTAAAGGCTTTTATCTCGGAATGCCAAAAAAAAAAACGGCCAAGACCCTTCTGGCATTATAAGGCAGACAATATATGCAGGCCCACTCTCCAACAGGTTAAAGAGTGGCTATAATGATGTAAATGGTATCAATCATTCTGGTTGTTTTTATGTAGATGATGGTTGGGAGGGGTTGAATATGATGCCCTGATATAATATCTGCAACAGTACAGTCATGGCAGTAGTGGGCGTTTATTTTTCCTTCTTCATTTCCTTTGCCTATTTGATTGCCATTGTTTCTTTGCATTATGCCAAAGGGCGATTCCATATGTGCTGTACAGGACATTTCAACAACAATTTCTAGTCTCTTAGCTGATTGTTTGAGCAATTGAAATTTATTTTTGTGTCAAGAATAAAGTTTTAGTGGGTAGTCATGTAGAAAGCTGATTATAAAAAAAAATGTTTGATTATGGGTGAATTAAAGGTGAAAATGTTGTGTATTGTATGGGACTCAGAAATGTCCTGTACAATACACAACATTTTCAATTCTAATTCACCCATGGACAACATATTTTTGTTGGTTGTCATTTTTTTATGTGACCACCCTGTAGTACCTTATTACTACTACAAAACAAATTGAAGTTCCTTGTTTGTTTGGACAGTAGGTTGAAAAATGTTGTGAGAAAATGAATCTTTAGTAAAAATATTTTATTTCCAAACAAACTGTCTACCTTAATGAAGAGCTAGATTTATTTTCTAAACATTGATACATTTTCATTAACATTATATGTTAATCTTTCATAGTGAAATAGTGGTCCATTAACAACATTGTCTCTGTCTCATATGCATCAATGATAATGCTAGTATCCATAGTTATTCACAATTTATATGAATTATTTTTAATGCCTTTGTTGTTCTGATTCATTATATTTGAGTCGATATTCTTCCCATTGTCACTGATAGGTATATTTGATGACTGAAACTGACCAAGTGAGTGCAATATTTGCAGATGAGCCAGGCAATATCAGAGACAGACAGAACGAATTCAAGCAGTAGGTTCATGATGATGATGATGGCGGTGGTGGTTGTAATGATGATGATGATGATGATAACAATGATGATGATGATTATGAAGATGATGATAAATGATGAAGATAATGATAATGATGATGATGATTATGAAGATGATGATGATGATGATAACGATGATGATGATTATGAAGATGTTGATGATGATGATAACGATGATTATGATTATGAAGATGGTGACGATGATAACGATGATGATGATTATGAAGATGGTGATGATGAAGGTGGTGATGATTATGATGATGGTAGTGGTGATGTAATGAGGATGATAATTTTAAAAATTATGTTGGTAATGATGATGATGATACTAATGATAATAGTAAAACTAATTAAAAAACCATCTTTCTAGCCCAATCGACAGATGAATAAAATATTTGTTAAAGAGAGAAAAAACTCACACTTGTTAGATGTGATTGTTGGAGAATACTCCAGTATAATTACCAAATGTTTGATTCTTATACAATATATTAATTTGACCATTTCCTTTTTTTTTTTTTTTTTTACAGACTTCTGGAAGAAATCATGGAAGATGTAGGAGGATATGACGATGTTTCTGTTAACATTGACTCCTTAGATTTTGAGTTGGATGGTAACAGTCTTCCTATTCCAAATAGGTCAGCACCATATTTAACATATGACAGCTCATTCACACAGGGCGCAACAATAATCTCATCTACATTTTTGTGTACAGGTCAATGGAATATGAGGCCTCAAACAATATGTAGCATTAGCAATATAATTGGATCTCAAGTCAGGTTTTCCTTCATCCATGTACCTTATTTTGGATAGCTTTCGATTTCTCATCTATGACATAAAATTTTTCCCTGTGGCAAATCAGCCTAACTACACATGAATAAGGAGGAGAACGCAGTGTCAAGGGGGCAAAGATCATACACATCTTGGGCTATGTTGTGAAATCTAAAGGTCCCCACTGTAAAACTAATGGTACTTATTATTAAACCTGGGGGGTGTTTCACAAAGATTTAAGTATGACTTAGAGTCGCACCTAAATGCCTAGTTGTGCGCGGTATAAAAGCCATGACCACATTGGTCAGATCATGCAAAGAGGACGCGCACTATTGCGTATTGATCAATTAGATTGTGCGTTGCATTTCAGATACGCGTCGGCATATAAGTGCGATTTAAGTCATACTTAAATCTTTGTGAAACACCCTCCTGAATATATATTGGCATCAAATCATCTTTAAAATTCAGATGATGGGGTATAGGATAGCAATTAAAAATGCTTTCCATACAGAAATGAGAGTAAAGAAGTGATACATTTGAGATTTCACCTCCTTTGGATTTATTAATAGCAAAACGATTTTGGAATTTTAATTCATAGTTCATATTCTAGTACTTGCAGAAACTGTGTGGTGGCACTCAATTCAAACATTAACATGAAACCGTCTACAAAATTTCAGAATGGGATAGAAAATAGCAATCCTCGTCTTCCTAATGAAGCTGGATTATTTCAGTCATATACATCTATAGGAAATAATGTATGAATGCAGAGAAAAAAAAGTGACACCCTCTTCTAAAGAATTAAATGTATTTGAAGGTGTTATAATATAAAAGTATAAAAAGAGACTATTATTCTCATTTTTGTTTTCCCCTTGTAGAGATCATCAATTATTTATTCTAAGACAACAAAAAATGCTACAAATTAAATGAGTGTTCATGAATGAAGTATCTTTAAAAAATTGTTTCCTTCTTATTGCAAATATAGGACTGAGATGTTACTCCATGTTGTAGATGATCTAGAAAATATAGTCATTTCTCCAGCAACAGTACAAGAGTGAGTACAACTATGATGCTTCTTTCTTGAACTAAGTATTGAACCTACATGATACTTCAACTTACAGATCGAGCATGCGATCTTAAACACATAGGAGTAATGCCAACAATTTGTTCACAAGTTATTATTACCTTTTATTAAAGCCTCTTTATTTACTAGAACCTACATGAATTGCATAATATTTTTTAACAAGTTCATTTGTTGTAAGCAGTAGTTTTCAGGACGAACCCCCAAAAGTTAACCTTGATCAGGATGAAATGTACAAAATACTTCCACTTATAAATGTAGGGAAATTTGATATGGAAGATATTGATTTAATAGAAATTATTGATGAATATTCCTCTATCAGCCACGTTACATTATCAGTCTGAGCCGGATATGGCCATTCAATGCAGCAAAATGTCATGAAAACCTTCCTTTGATATGCTTCTTTTCTGTTCTTTGGTACAGAGTTATTGATGATGCATATGGATATACAGAAGAACTGCTTTCTTTTCATTTGATTGAAGTTGAGGTAATCATCATTAATCATCACTGCTTGCTAAAATTATATTTAATGTTCGTAATACTAGTTTTTCCAAAACATATGTAAAATTAAATGAACATTGTCAAAGTTCATCATGTGAATCTTCAAACCAAAATAAAATGTTGATTTTTTATTTTCATTCAATGAAGCACGCAGACTTTCAACAGTCAAAATGTTACGAAGTTTTCATAAAATAAATATTCCATATGGTATGGAGATGTGTGCAATTGGCATTAAAACCAGAGTCCAGGAATAGAGGCTCTGAAGTTGAGGACCAAGGATCGGCAAGCAATCTTCTTAGAGTTGATGACATGGCACTAGCAAATCAACTCAGTTTGAAACCAGGGTCATTTGATTTTGAAACCAAGCTTGTAACACATTAGTTCACATTAATTCATCCCTTGGGGGAAGATCAGTAAATCAAAACTGATGGTCCTTGAACTGATTGGTTACAAACATTACCGCCAATACTCATGTTTATTAATGAATATGATTAATTAATGGAAATGTATTCTCTCCATAGTGCTTATAGTTGATATTATAATTTGTTTATTTACATAAGAAAATATTTCATGATTATGATGATCATTCTTATGATTGAATTGTATGTGCATTGAATAACACAAAGTCAGTTTCCAATGGCAGATGACATTACTAAATTGCTCTAATTCACTTGACTATATCTTATCAATTTTTTTGCCATGAGTACAGTTTAAAACCAAGCAAGTTGAGCCTGATGTTCTAACAGCCTTACAGACTGCTAGTTTTGCTCTAGCATTTGTGATGTTCCTCATTCTTGTCCTTCTCATCATTGTCTTTTATCTTAGTGTTACCTCGTAAGTATTCCTACCAATTGTAAGCCAATCATTATTTCTTCACTATTGCGATCATTCAATAATTTTTTCCCAATATTTGAATTTATCAATATTTTCAAGTGCAGATAAAATATTGAAAAAAGCTATGATGCGTGAATGGGTGATTTCAAGTCCGGTGTTGGCCTTGGTGTTAGTGTCAGTGTTGGAATTGGGATTGATTCCCTAACTCCAAAATCTATTCAGAGTTTGTAAAACTGATCCAGATCATATTATTGACATCTCAACAACTAGTGAGTAAATTTTCAGGACCATCTTCAAAAATTGACCTAACGCCAACACCAACACTGATTTTGAAATCACCCACTGTGTGTGTAAAGTGAGTTGACGTAACTCAAACCCCAAAGTTTTTTTTCTTCATTCAATGAAACCAATCACAAGATCTAGATCAATACAAGATAAAATTGGTTATACCCTACATTTAAAGATGATATTTGGCCTCTGAAATGTGGGACTTGGGGATGAGGGAGGGGGGGGGGGGTTGCTGTCGGCATGACGCAATTAAAAAATCATATTTTCCCAAAGGAGATCAAATGTGTTTTTCATATTTTCCCAAAGAAGATAAAATGTGTTTTTTAGGTAGCAAAATATCCACAAATGTTAAACATGTCAGGAATGGTAATGAAATAAAAAATGGCATGCTATAATTAAGTGTAGTTTTAGTCAACTTTTGCCATTATTACTTATGATATGTGATAGTATCACTACTGATGTCTTTCTGGAGTTAAAACTACTGAAAATACTGAAAATTTCTTGTTTGTAATTCAATATTGATTTTTGGTTGACCATCTTCCCAATGAAGGGCGAACATTTACCATTTCAAGCTCCAAAAGAATAGAGCTTTCATTTGAAATAACAAATAGAAGACAAATACTGCAACTCTAAAAGTACTAAAACAAAAGGAAAAACATTCACTGTACTAACTTAACATTTTGAGCACATACTTCTTTTACTAACTTGCTTACAGAATCATGTAGCACACTGCATTTACATGATTTTTTGTACATACTCACAAACACTCATTGGTGTTCATTTTTCATGTTCAGAATTTATTTAAAAACTGTTACCAATACTGGAATGAACTAGTATGGTGATGGCAAGTCTTCCTTTAACACCCGCAGGTATAAAAGGCAGATACGAGCAGTAACGATTGATCTTTATGGTGCTGGTGAGAAAAAAGAGGCTCGAGCTCCTGGTACTAACATGTTTGCGGAGAGCAAGTAAGAAAGTTTATCAGTTCTTGGGGAAAACTGGTGCTTCATCAGATGATATCTTAGTAAAAGGCTAGGATTGTAAATTTGTTAATTTTTTTATTGGAATGAGTAGGCACCTTGACAAAAGTCAAAGCATTGTCTTTTCATTAGGGAACCCACAACCATCTTTTCATTAACAATTGTGACATTAAACCATAGATTATACAAATAATGAATGTTCATGAGTGCAATGGACAGAATACTTCATGAAGTGAAAGATGAAATGATCCATTCAACGAGGCGTAGGCGAGTTGAATTGATCATTTATTTCATTTTTCACCGAATGAAGTATTCTGTCCATTGCACAAATGAAAAGAACATTCATTATTTGGTTTCTATGACACCTAAATATTTATTCTTTTTTCATTTCAAATTTATGAATTTCGATGCAAAATATGCTCATGCAGTGCGAGCTCGGTCTGTTGATTTTTGCGTACATACAACGCGCTGCGAACACGAGTGGTTTTACTTGAGGTGCAGGCACATCAGTCTCGGGTGCGCGCATGCAATGGATCCAAAATTGCATGGTTGATGATGTCATTGTAAAATGGGCTGAATGATTGATATCGAACAACCAATCAAATGACAAGGATCTATCTAGGTGTCTTCTAAAAAACAATGAGGAATTTGGCAGTCTGCTATAAGATGACGTAGAACACAAGGGCATAGAATTTCGGCCTAAAGACACCAGAGACTTTTGGTAAGGTGCCTTACGTGCAACCAAGTCACAAGTACAAATTTTCTAACAAAAGAAGTGTTACAATCATTTTATATTATTAAAGACTTGCCAATGCCAATTTAAAAGGCCAAGGATATTTGATTCTTGCCTTAAATATACTTTCAAAGGTACAATATACAGTTACCATGTTAGTATTTTAGTTCATTTGCATTGCATAATCCTCTTTGATAAACTGCATGCTAGTATGATGATGTAATAGATATTGCCTAACACATAACAGATAGTACATATTGAGTTATTACCCTTTGACTAAACAATGTGTAAAATTATTGTATATTTTTCAATTCTTCAGAAATCCTATATACAATCCTAAGGCTACAGAGGTCAAAGAACCGCTCAGTGATGAGTAAGTTCCATTTTGTATTGGTTGATATGTATATTTTAACTTCAATACTCCTACTGTTGCAAGTATATCTGAATGTCTTTCTTACCTTGTAATTCTGTCAAGTTCCATCAAAATTGATCATTTGCTATCTTGATTCGATCACTCTTTCAAGGCCTCAAGAGAGTTACATGTCACAGTATTGGTTATTGGTTTTTTACTTACAAATTTGATCTTGGCCAACCACATGGAAGGATTCCAGTAGCTTGTAACAATTGTCGTTGAAAATCATTGATAAAGCACACAATGAAATGCTGTCTATATCATAAAATGGTGGCAGCGGTGGGATGTATCATTGGTCATGCCAATGGTATTTTAATGACAAATTTGTTCTCGGCCAATCAGATGCAAGGATTCCAGTAGCTTGTAACATTTGACAGTGAAAATCACTGACAAAGCACACAATAAACACTGCATTTATTTAATATATAATGGTGGCAGTGTACATGGGATGTGAAGTCATTTGATCATCACATCAATGCCTTTCGTCAGCGGTATTTCACTTACAAATTTGATCTCAGCCATTCATAGCAAGGCTTCCAGTAGCTTGTAACAATCGTCAGTGAAAATCATTGGCAAATCACACATGAAACCTTGCCTATTAAACATTACTGTGGCAGCAGTGGGATGTGAACCTAGAAAGTGGTCACATCACATGTTTGTCAATGGTATTTCACTTACAACCTAACAATTGTACTCCAGAATACCCAAATTATTGGATGAAAAGAAGTAAATACATCCATGAATCAAACATCCATTCATGTTTCATAGTCATACATGTACAGTATGAGTATAATGCTCTTTTCCCCCTTCTTATTTAACTTTTTTCTCTTCCACTATTTCTTCTTCCTCATTTTACTTTTTTTCTGTCTCCCCCTCCTCCTCCTTCTTTCCTTCCCTCTTCCCCTTCTCCTTCACCTCCTCCTCTGTTGTCTTCCATCTGTCATCATCCTGTAATTTACAGGGATGAAGCAGGCAAAGAAGCAAAGGAAAGCCTTCAACCCAAAGAAGAAGAATTCCAAGAGGTTGAACTCAGCTTTGATGTGGAGCCAAACTATGAAGACATTGGAGAAGGAAATAATCAACTTCTTGATGATGTTCTAGACAAATATGAGAAACAAGCGCATGTGAATCTGGGATTTGACCAAGGAGAATCTAATAACCAAAATCTTTACATATCTGATGTATAACAACTCTACTTTTCCTTGGATCACCCATCATGCAAGAGAGATGCCACAGCACCCCCCCCCCTGTAACCCAATGTTTTATCAATGCAGAATCTGACAAATACATTTGAGCAGGATTCCAACTATAACCTAAATCAAAGCTCAAAATGGTTAATACTTTTCTATATTTCACATTACATCCAACTTGCAGCGAGCCCTTTTTGGACAAAGTAAAATCATGTTAAATATTAGTGCCAATTTATGCAGGATATTTGTCTCTTTAATGCATCTATTATCAAAATGACTGAAAATATTCATTTATGTGTATAGTAAGTATACTTTCTTCTCCTAATAACGAAGACTAGAATAATGTTATTGTTTATCTTTCTATGTGTTGAAAAAAAAAAAAGAAGAACATTATATTGAAATGTGTCTGCAGATATCTCATAGATGAAAACACATGATTAAGATGTCTTAAATAGCTTTGTTTTTATCAGATATAGTTTCCATTGAATACATAAAAATTCATATTATTTGAACAGTATTCAGTGTTCATACAGTATTTTAATTAATTGTTGATGCCAAAAATTGCTTTTTCAGCATGACTACAGGTGTTGTAGCTACCAGATGATGGAAAAAAAATTGCACCCAGTTAATATCTTAAGTTATTGATAATAAATCATTGGACAGCATACAATACTGCTTTATACCAATGGGGTATGATTTTGTGCGGTTATATTCTAGCTAGGATAAACATGGGATATTGTTCAAGAAATGCTGACAATTAATCTTTTTTTTTTTTTCTTCTTCTTTTAATCAGGACTGCTCTTCCAAGGATAGTATCACACAAAAATGTTACCAAATGATCTATAGGTAAAAGCACTCGTATGAGAGATTTTATTATG
Source organism: Lytechinus pictus (assembly GCF_037042905.1). Classification (NCBI taxonomy): domain Eukaryota; kingdom Metazoa; phylum Echinodermata; class Echinoidea; order Temnopleuroida; family Toxopneustidae; genus Lytechinus; species Lytechinus pictus. Next base: position 22,732,038 of record NC_087262.1, read on the forward strand.
CTTGTATATATGTATTTTGCTAATATAGCACTGTGTGAGCCTCAGTGGCGATTGAATGGAATACTACCCAGGGAGTGGAGGATGTGCATACTTTGTGTGCAGGAATGACCGTTTGAGTCTGATGAACAGGTTAATAATAGATCTGTGAAATACCCACAATATATGTCTTAAGCACATTGTAAATGACCAGATTAATTTTATGTGATTATATGAATAAATATATATTTGTAAAACTCTGTACTTGCATAGTAATTGTAATAAAGTAAATTGTATTGTGGTAGTTTTGTTGTGTACCACACAATATTTTGTGAAAACAGTCGTCATGAATATTCATTAGGTGGGCTGATGATGTCACATCTCCACTTTCCGTTTCTTATGTTATTACATGAAATTATAATTTTTTCATTATTTCATACTTGAGTGAATAATATGTCTCCCTTGTAATGAAATAAATTGCAGCAATAAATATCTAATGCACTAAATCAGTTGTCATTCCAATTTTTCTACTTCTTGGAGGAAAAAAATTTGAATAAACCTCATTTCATATAATAAAATACAAAATAATAAGTGGAGATGTGACATCATCAGCCCACCTAATGAATATTCATGATGACTGTTTTCCCCAAATGTTGCTAAACTTTAAAATTCAATAACTTTTGTTATTTGTTATCCGATTTTGATGAAATTTTTGGCATTTTGCTCAGTGAATTCTACTCTTATTTGTTAAGCTATAAATACTTTCAGCCCGGACCATCCTTTAAGTACACAATTTGTGATCAATCTCAGTTTGAGTTTGGTTTAGAATCAATCACAACTCTTTGTAAGAAAGCCCCCATGATGTATTCAGAAATACTCCATTTTCAGATGAGGACTGGCTAATTATGCTGTAACATGCAATTTTAATAGACCCAGGTCTACATAAATACAGGCTCAGTCTTTAATGGATTAATTCTTTTCTACAGATTTTGTGTTCGCTCACTATCTCTTAATTTTAATTGCAGTATTACTTGCCTCGATATATAAATACATTAATAGACAATTCAATTGTACTGATATAATGTCATTGAGTCATTGAAAATGAGCAGTGTTTATGTTTGTTGTATGAAATTTTGTGCCTCAGAATTAGTATTACAATAGTAATTTATACTATGAATCATATTTCATCTTTGCCAAATTTTGAAACTATTTGTAAATAATACTGAAATATTAAAAAAATATTTTAGAATTGTATAATTTTACCCTTTTCTGTGCCCTCATGTTCATGAATTCTGTAATGTGATTGGTCAGTATGTCTGAGAGATAATTCTGTTATATATGAAAATCACTGGAACAATAGGTTATATGACTACACCTAAAGAAAATAATAAAATAAATCACACTCTGCTTGATCATGGTATAGTGAAAATATCAATATCCTGGTTCCATATATAGTGAACAAGCAAGGTGTACATGAAAGGATTGAACATCAACAGAAGAAAACACATACTCAAATTCAAATTCATTTATTTCACATCTCTAAAAAAACGTACAATATATCGAGATCAATCAAAATGATTCCATAGTAAAGGAGTAATGAATATTGTAAAATGACAAATTAACAAAAATAGCAAAATACATAGGGTAATGAATGCGATGTGGGGGGATAGCAAAAGCCAAATAGACCTATCTAGGCTACTCCCTGATTAACATTCATTACCGAAAAAAGACCATCCTGCAATCAATTTATTAGATTGCAAGAAACACACATTTCAAAATAAACAAAATCAACAAACTAATGAATGTAAATATTTCACCAAACATTATAATTCACCTCTATTACCTGATATAAATATGTAAAAGATATATAGAAGTATTTTAGAAATGGAAAGCTGCTAAATTTGACCCTGTATAAAGACATGTAACATAGGAAATTCAAATACATGTACATGAATAATATCAAGTTCTACCCTGTATACAATGCTGTGTAATAGATAGGCACATTTTGTTTTAGATTGAAGGCATAATACATCTGCACACAAAGTAAATTAAATAATCAATCAGATAATTACATTGGAAATTGTAAAATTAACCCATATTTTGATAAGTGATTCCAAGAGATATGTGTTATCTCTTATCCCTATCAATACATCTTTTCGAGTTCTCCTCGCATTCATTATAACATTATTTAAAAAGTCCGTGATTAAATTGCACAATTTCTTAGGTTAATTATTCCAATAAATTTTGTATGTGATGAAATAATGATCAATAATACTATGAAATACTACGGTAAATAGAAAATAGATAGTTTATCGGTGGTTATGAGACAGCACAAGAATTAATTATATTTGATTGAATATAACAAAACTCCTAGACTCTAATACAAAACTTGCATTGGCCAATCAAAATAAATCATTGTTACATGTGCCCTTGTTAAAAAAAACTGTTCAGTAATCAGTCATGAATGTTGTTTATTATAACCCTTGTATTATTGAGCCAAGATTCATCTGCATGTATCTGTTTACATTTTTAACTAAACTGATCAACACTTTTCTGTATTATTCTATTATAAAAGCACACACACACAAATGATCGTGTACTTGCAAACCCATTTCACTTTGAATAATAAATAAGGCAGCTTTGCCAGCTTATCAAATGTCACTCAGGTAGGAAATTGGGTGTAACAGAGGTCTTGGTTTACTCAGATTATCTAATATTACATTGGATAAACCCATTGGCCCGTATTCTGAAGTCAGGTTTAACTTAGAGTAGACCATGGTCTAACTCTGTGCTAAAATTATGGGAAGCCAAGAGTGTCAAAATTTTTATTAAGTTCTATGTCTCTTATGTTTGCTTTGCTCTTTCCTGATTCATCGATGGTGAAGACAATCATCTATTTATACTTCCTAGACAATTATGAATGATTTGAGAGCCAAATGAGCTGAAATATGATATCTCTACCGTTAGTGATTTATGTAAAAATTGGCTTTCCATACTTAAACCACAACTTTAAACCTGAGTTTAAGTTTAACCGGACGTCAGAAGCCATTTGGTCTACTGTCAATATGGTCTATTGTCACTTTGTCTTACCATCACTTGGTGTATAATACTCTCGGGCGAACTTTCATTTGGTCTAATGCAAAGTTCATCTGTTTTTCCACTTTGTCTGCTAACTATATTGTATAGTGTCAAATGAAAATACAGACAATTAGACAAATAGCAATTGGACTAAATTTGTGGTCTAGTGGTTACGACTCTCGTCTTTCATTCTGAGGGAAGTGTGTTCGATTACCAACCATGGCGTGTTTTCCTTCAAGAAATTCACCCACATTGTGCTGGACTCGACCCAGGTGAGGTGAATGGGTACCCGGTAGGAAGAAATTCCTCCAATGCTTCAGTGGCTATATGGCGGCTCGGCTACCGCCGGGGTAATAATAATATAATACCAAATGTAAAGTGCAGTAGAGTATATTGATATAGTAGCTGTACTATGTAAATGTTCAATATTATTATTAAGTAGACAATCTGGCTGTACTAGGATTAGACCATGTGGGATTAGACCAAATGGAAAGTAGACAAAGTGGGTGTAGACCAATTTGTAATGAACCTTCCCATAGGCTTTGTACAGGAATCATCTAGTTCTGGTAGGCAACGGCTTAAACACGCACTAAGTGAACAAGATAGGCTCTCCATTTCACCCTGACACTGGACGACTAAATTGATACAAATTTGATACATATTTGTACACATTCAATTAACGCAAGCCCATTGAAATCAAATTCAATACATTTGAATGTAAACTCATGATTTTGATTGTTCTTAAAAAGATATAAACAATAGTTTGACTTGTTGCTTTTTTAGAAAAAGGCTATTTGAGACCTTTCTAGTACATCATTACAAGGAAACATTTTTCTACCATGTATTACAAAACTTCTTTTCATTTAAAAGATATATGATGACCAAAACAGGCTGTGAATAATCATATTCATTATGAAATACACTAAAATAATGTATGGATACTCTCAAGAATTACATGTTGTCCAAGTAACAAATATAGTATATAAGATCCCTTTTCTCTGAATAACTGTATTCAGAGTTTAGTGGATGTCTTGTGGTGTAGTGGTTCTGACTCTCTCCTTTCAATGAGAAGATCATAGGTTCAAGTCTCACTCTATGAAGTGATTTTTTACTTTTTTTAAAGAAATCCTTCACATTGTGTTTCACTGCTACAAGGTGGGGGTAAATGGAGACTAGTATTGCTTTGCTATACAAATGAACTAAATGATCATTATATAAAAACACAAAAACGTATAAGAGCAAATTTATTTTTCAATCAGGCCATCACTAATACGTTATTTTTTTGGGGCCTTCATCATTTTTTCTTAAAAAGTACAATTCTAGCACACCATGGAAGAAAGACACTCCTATGAAGATACAAAATAAATACAGGAATTCAGGAATGTTCACATCTTGAAATATTCTCCCTTCATATAGAGTACCAAAGTGCGATATCATCAATTTTCTGTTTGTGCAATTCAGCATTTTCATGACCGTATTTCAATAGAGCATGATTGAAAAAAAAAATCCCCACACACCTAATTTGACATGAATTGTTTCATAATGATCCAAGGTATGGCCAAATGAATACATAACTGGTGGGTGTTTCATAAAGCTGTTCGTAAGTTACGAGCGACTTTAAGAACGACTGGTGATCCTTTCTTGTGGTAAATGGTACACAGCAAAACGTCGATTGGTGATGGTTTAGTGCGTAAGAAAGATCATCAGTCGTTCTTAAAGTTGCTCTTAACTTAAATAAATAGAAAATATATAGGATTTGTATAGCGCACGTATCCACCTTGCTAGGTGCTCAAGGCGCTCCTATATTACCCCGGCTAAGCTAGTCTACCGATTCTGGTGCGCACAGCTTTTTGAGGAATTACTTCCTGCCGGTACCCATTTACCTCACCTGGGTCGAGTGCAGTGCGGATAAATTTCTTGCTGAAGAAAAACACGCCATGGCTAGGATTCGAACCCACGACCCTCTGTTTGAAAGGCGAGTGTCAGAACCACTAGACCACAATGCGCCCACATGACCAGCTTTATGAAACGGCCCCCAGGTCCTATTGAAATCGGTATACATGGGCCTGGTTCATTAGGAACTATTAAGAACCTGACCAACTTTACAGCGATTTGAATGAGGCTAGGTAGGTACATGCATTTATATAGCCGTATCTTGAGCCCCAATCGACTGATATCCATCAAATTTTGGTCGTGAATGTTTTACACCATGCTTCCTTATGATACAGTATCGAATATGGTGAAATCCCCCCCCCCCCCCCACAGAAAAAAATTATATGATGTCTTCGGTACCCTATTTGCTCCTTTATATTGGCTTTGGGTTTATAGGTATGTCTAATCCGATAGTTTATTTCTGCCTCAAGGCTTATCCTTGCTTTGTACACACTGCAGTGAATTCTAATTCATTGTTTAAACAACCAAGTAAAACAGAATAATAAGGAATAGTCTAAACACTGGTTGTACAATGAACTATTTTAACCACGAACCACACACATGCCATTACAATTCTACAGAAAATAACCATTTTAGTATGGCTTGTATATCTATATCTAAAAAATATTAACTTCGTAAGAAGTAATAACTGGATAATAAAAGAAAGACAAGTTTTCTGGAGGGGAAAATTATTCAAGGTGGTTGCTTAATAAGGCTATTCCTCTTGCAGGAGATTGCTAATAGCTCTACAAGTAACTGGGAACAATTTCATTTTTATTTTTATACAAAGAAGAGTCATATTTTATCATCTCTGAATACTTTAGCATAAAAAAGAAAAAGAAATTATTTTCAATAATTTGGCTTGCCATAGTCAGTCATATTTGTTTTAATTGTAAACCCATCACATTGATTAGTAGACAGGATAAATAAATATTAATAGGGAACTTTCAGTGAAGCATGCATGTATGCTCTGCACCCAATACAGGGGTTTCACTAGAGATTTATTTGCAATTAATTGCAAATATCATTTAAAAAATTGCTATTGATCATTTTCATCAATAACAAAATGAATAATGATTTTTATCGAAAAAAAAGGCTCAAGGAATTGTAAACTAAAAGTAATTGAACAACTTAGTACTGATTTAAAGTGACTTGCAATTAATTGTAATACTCGGTTGAAAAGACGTGAGTTATACATATAGATCAATTTTTACTACAACAAAATAATTCATGCTTTCTGTAGAAAGACTGTGACCTTCAAGTACTGTAAAGTTTCAATCGATTGAAGGAATTGTGATTGATTTTTACCTAAACCTGACTTGCAATTGATTGTAAGATTCCGTTGGTATTAATTATACTCTCGTTTGTTGATCACAATCTCATAGGGAAGAAGGACCCTTCCTCCAGCCAACTTGGGGATCATGTTGGTCAGGCACTCACTTTCCTTACCAGGAACCTGATAAAATAGGAGAAAATCTCAGTTAAATAAAAAAAGAAAGATGAAAGGAAGGAAATGGCCACTAGATTCTCTGTAAATACGAGATGGGTACAGGATTCATTCTAAAGTAGATATATGTTTTCATGTCATGCATAACAAGGCAAACGCCAAGCATTGTCTCGCCTGCATATTGCAGTCATGAAGAGACTGCATGTCAAAACTACATGTATGCTATATGACTTAGATGGACCTCTGTTACGAGTTTGGCGATCCCACCTCGAACTATAGAAAGTTATTGTGTGTACAACACAGCAGTGCCAGTCATGGAAAGTTCATTGACCTTTGACCTTAATCAAATTCAACTCACATTCGAACTTGACCTGCACCTTCAAGAGATGGACCTCTTGTTTGAATTTGGCAATCCTACCTCGAAGATATAAAAAGTTATTACTGTATGTGTACAACACAGCACAGTGCCAGTCATGGAATGTTCATTGACCTTTGACCTTAATCAAATTCAACTCACATTTGAACTTGACCTGCACCTTCAAAAGATGGACCTCTTGTATGAATTTGGCAATCCTACATGTAACTCGAAGATATAGAAAGTTATTGTGTGTACAGCACAGCACAGTGCCAGTCATGGAAAGTTCATTGACCTTTGACCTTATTCAAATTCGACTCATATTCGAACTTGACCTGTGCCTTCAGGAGATGGACCTCTGGTATGAATTTGGTGATCCCACCTCGAAGATATATAAAGTTATTATGTGTACAACACAGCACAGTGCCAGTCATGGAAAGTTCATTGACCTTTGACCTTATTTAAATTCGACTCATATTCAAACTTGACCTGTGCCTTTAGGAGATGGACCTCTGGTATGAATTTGGTGATCCCACCTCGAAGCTATAGAAAGTTATTGGGTGTACAAAGTTATTATGTGTACAACACAGCACAGTGCCAGTCATGGAAAGTTCATTGACCTTTGACCTTATTCAAATTCGACTCATATTCGAACTTGACCTGTGCCTTCAGGAGATGGACCTCTGGTATGAATTTGGTGATCCCACCTCGAAGATATATAAAGTTATTATGTGTACAACACAGCACAGTGCCAGTCATGGAAAGTTCATTGACCTTTGACCTTATTTAAATTCGACTCATATTCAAACTTGACCTGTGCCTTTAGGAGATGGACCTCTGGTATGAATTTGGTGATCCCACCTCGAAGCTATAGAAAGTTATTGGGTGTACAAAGTTATTATGTGTACAACAAAGCACAGTGCCAGTCATGGAAAGTTCATTGACCTTTGACCTTATTCAAATTCGACTCATATTCGAACTTGACCTGTGCCGTCAGGAGATGGACCTCTGGTATGAATTTGGTGATCCCACCTCAAAGCTATAGAAAGTTATTGGGTGTACAACACAATTGTTGACAACGACGACGACACCGGAAATAGTGATACCTATGTCTCGCTCCGCTACGCAGGCGAGACAAAAATGGCAACACTAATATTACCCTCCCACTTGCAAACACGTTTATATAAAGTGAATGTAATATACAGTTTACAGGTTTTAACCTGTTTATTCTGACTGAAAAATATATTAGTTTGAATGTTGCAATATTGAGAATATCACAAAACAATTTTATATCCTTAAATGGAATCAGATCTTGATACAATCATGAAACAAAACTGATTCACATTAAATAAAGTACAGTACTATACTCCAAAATACATTTTATACTTTATTAATTGATACCAAATAAATATAAACTAATATTTATACATTAAACATTTGAGAAACAATAGAAAATAAGTGAAACCAAAAGCACCAAAACAATTTAATATATGGAGGTTCCACATACTAAAATTACTCTTTAAATTGTTGAACAATACTAAATTTGTCTTGAGGTAGACTAATGGTGTGCCAAAGCAAATTCAAATAAAGATGTATTCAGAGGTCATAAGGTCACCTTGCTGTAGGTGTAGTTCTGCATGAACCAGGTAAAGATGAGGAATAGATCAGCCTTGGCCACAGCTTCACCAAGACAAACTCGACGTCCAGCTCCAAAGGGCATGAAGCTCGATGGATGATCACGAACCTTACCATCCTCCGAAAGGAAATGCTCTGAGAAAAAAATGGCAATAAATTCTATCATCCTCGGTTCATGAACATACTTCTAGATTAATAGAAAAGTAAAAAAGGAGATGCAGTAGGAAGGTGGTGAGGAAAAAAATGGTTGGGAGTTGAGAAGGGAAGGGATGCTTTAGGACCTACCTGGGCAGAAGTTCTCTGGGTCTTTCCATTCCCTGGGATCAAAGTGCATGGAGTGCACATTCATAAAGACTGTTGTGCCTTTTGGAATAGTGTAACCACCTGTGATCAATAGAAACATAAAGCAATTCATCGATCTCCTGTTAGTCTTGAAATCTAATTTTCTTTTGTTTCGAAGAACAGGAAGTTCCAGACAGTTGCTACATGTATAACTGATTTACTTGTTGAGAACTCTCTTTTCCTAGCATTTGCTCACTTTATTGACTCAAACAAGAGAAGTAGCGTACGCAGGGGGAGGGGGGGGGTGTTACAGGGGTTAAACCCCCCTTAAATTTTTTTTGATACCTTAACCCCCCTAAAATTTTGTTGACTTTTTTTTGCTTGTCTAACTTTTTGAGGTACGAAACAACGTAAAATTTTTGGTGAAGAACTTTTTTTCTTCTTTTTTTTGTCAACATTTCATTCAGCTTAACCCCCCCCCTCTTCAAAAATCCTGTGTACGCTACTACAAGAGCCTATAAAAAACATTTACTTTTTGGCATAAAGTTTGTTGAATATATTAAATGCTACACAATATTATCACTTTTGAATGAAAAAAAAACATTTTGTACATAAACCAGATTTATTATGTCGAGTAAACAAAAACTGAAATGGATAAGATCAGGCCTTCATGAAATTCAAATACTGTGCACACCTGAGAAAAAAAAGAAAAAAAATTGAAAAATTTGAGCTATTTTTCTGCTTCTCTTCACATTAAGTTGAATTTTGATTTTAAACTCAATTACACTACTCAAAAAAAGTTAAGGACCACTTTTTAAAACGTACATAAAGATTTTATACAAGGTGTTTTATTTCTGGAAATACCTCAGTACAACTGTCCTAAATGTCCTTAAACACGCTGTAATCAATTTCACGCATGGGTGGTTTCAGTTGTTGCACAATGTCTCTCGCATCACTGCACATCCTGAAAAGTGGGCCCCGAGGGGTATCAGCTACCGACATGAAGTGGTAAAAACGAATGTCTGAGTGTCTTTCAGGCAGTTCAGTAACGAGTGTGACCACCTCCTGCAGCAATAACGGCTTCACAGCGCTGTCTCATGGAGCTGATGAGGCGATTGATGTCTCTGACGTCCAGTGCATCCCATGCAGCCTCCAGAGCCACACCCAGCTGCTGCAGTCCAAGTGGATGGGCTTCGAGCTGGTCGAGACTCCTCCCCATCATGTCCCAGACGTGCTCTATCGGGTTTAAGTCCGGGGACCTCGCTGGCCACTCCATACGCTCAATCCCCTGGCCCTCAAGGAACTCGGTCACCACCCTAGCTCGGTGGGCACGGGCATTGTCATCCATGAAAATGATGTTTTGTCCCACATTTTCTGCAAATGGCACCACTATAGGTTCAAGGACCTCATCCCTGTACCTCACTCCTGTCATTGCTCCCCCTGGGACCACGTAGAGACGAGTACGGTTGGCGAAGGTGATGCCTCCCCACACCATGACGCTGCCTCCCCCATAACGGTCATGTTCTGCAATACAGGGGTCTGCAAATCTCTCTCCTGGTCGCCTCCAGACTCTCGAACGTCCATCATTGTGGTCAAGGGAAAATCTGCTCTCATCTGTGAACAGAACTCTACGCCATTGCTGTCTGGTCCATCTGACATGCTCCCGGGCCCAGTTGAGACGAATTCTTCTGTGAGCAGGGGTGAGTGGGACACACTGAGCTGGCCGTCTGGCATGCATATTGGCTCTGTGAAGTCGGTTACGGATTGTTTGAGTGGAAACAATCACTCCAGTTGCTGCAGCGATGTCATTGTTGAGGCGGCGTGCACTGTGAAAGCGGTTGCGGAGGCTGAGATTCGTCAAGTAGCGATCATCTCTAGGGGTTGTCGAAACTGGTCGGCCACTGCAGGGTCTCTCGGAGTATAGCCCTGTCTCTCGGTGTCTTTGATTTGCTCTGCTAATGACACTGTGTGACACGCCCATCATTCTGGCTACTCTTCGCTGACTGAGGCCAGCTTCCAGCATCCCTAGGGCTCTGGCTACATCTGTTTCACTTAGGTGGTGTCTTGGCATTGCTGTTGTAGGCAAGTTGTTGATTGTACAGACTAAAGACGGAAAATGCTTTGGAAGACACTTGTCTTATGGCCCACTGCAATGATGCCAGAGACATCATGAAAGAACTGCATGTGTGAAATTGATGTCATTGTGTTTGATGGCATTCTGGACAGCTGTATCTTGGCATTGCTATTGTCAGCAAGTTGTTGATTGTAGAGACTAAAGACAGAAAATGCTTTGGAAGCCACTTTTGTACGGGCACATTGCAATGATGCAAGAGACATGAAAGAACTGCATGTGTGAAATTGATTTCATTGTGTTTGATGGCATCCTGGACAGCTGTATCTTGGCATTGCTGTTGTCAGCAATTTGTTGATTGTAGAGAGTCTGGAGGCGACCAGGAGAGAGATTTGCAGACCCCTGTATTGCAGAACATGACCGTTATGGGGGAGGCAGCGTCATGGTGTGGGGAGGCATCACCTTCGCCAACCGTACTCGTCTCTACGTGGTCCCAGGGGGAGCAATGACAGGAGTGAGGTACAGGGATGAGGTCCTTGAACCTATAGTGGTGCCATTTGCAGAAAATGTGGGACAAAACATCATTTTCATGGATGACAATGCCCGTGCCCACCAGGCTAGGGTGGTGACCGAGTTCCTTGAGGGCCAGGGGATTGAGCGTATGGAGTGGCCAGCGAGGTCCCCGGACTTAAACCCGATAGAGCACGTCTGGGACATGATGGGGAGGAGTCTCGACCAGCTCGAAGCCCATCCACTTGGACTGCAGCAGCTGGGTGTGGCTCTGGAGGCTGCATGGGATGCACTGGACGTCAGAGACATCAATCGCCTCATCAGCTCCATGAGACAGCGCTGTGAAGCCGTTATTGCTGCAGGAGGTGGTCACACTCGTTACTGAACTGCCTGAAAGACACTCAGACATTCGTTTTTACCACTTCATGTCGGTAGCTGATACCCCTCGGGGCCCACTTTTCAGGATGTGCAGTGATGCGAGAGACATTGTGCAACAACTGAAACCACCCATGCGTGAAATTGATTACAGCGTGTTTAAGGACATTTAGGACAGTTGTACTGAGGTATTTCCAGAAATAAAACACCTTGTATAAAATCTTTATGTACGTTTTAAAAAGTGGTCCTTAACTTTTTTTGAGTAGTGTATATTGGGCACTTTTTCAAGGGCTTTATTGACATTTTAGGGGACAATCACCCTTTCCCCGGTCTATTTTTCTGACTGGTACTCACGTAAGGTAGTATCACAGGTGGTGGCGTGTGGTAAAAGGACAGGTGCTATAGAAGAAAAACGCACAACCTCGTAGAGTGTGGCTTCAGTGTATGGCAGGCTGCCGCGATCTCCAATGACCGGGATACGATCGCGCCCAATCACATCGTCAATTTCTTTCCTGACCCGGCCCGCGATCTCGGGGTGTTCTGTCATCAATGCAAAAGCCCAGGACATGGTATCTGTTGAGGTTTCAATACCAGCTAAAAATGAAAGAGAAAAAACATCATATTAATATAAAAAGGACCAGGCTAGGGGTTGACAAAAAATGAATGGAAAGGAAGGAGGCATAGTTCAGACTACTACTACTTCTACTATATGTACAAACTCCTACTAACTACTACTACTACCACCACCATCCAACACTACCACTACCACTACTACTACGACCACTACCGCTACTACCACTACCACTACCACTACTGCCACTACCACTACCACCACCACCACCACCACCACCACCACCACCACCACCACTACTACTACTACTACTACTACAACAACAACCTCTACTACTGCTATTTTTTCTATATACAACTACCTTAGATTGGGAGGGGATTAGATTGGATCACATATTACATACCACTAAAGATATCCAAGATAGTCCAAAGAAGCCGATCGTCGCTCAGTTTCTCCAGGTTCTTATCCTCTGCCATGGCTTTCGCTTGGGCATCCAGTAACAGATGGTAGATATCATTCACTTCACCTGGAATATATAATGAACATTTGCTATTAATGATCATAATAATGAATTATACTAATAATAATAGGGAGAAGAATAGGAAGAGTGGTATTAATAATAATTATAATAATGATAAGACTACTATCCTAGTGGTGGATCAAGGCAGGGACGCATAAAGCTCAATCTAAGAATATTTCATAAGTTATCATGCAGAAACAAACTTGCATATTTAGACCTTTGACCTGCAGACTTCGAATTCGAACTTAGCCTGTATTTTGGTGTCATCTACCTACACACCAACAATTTTTATGATACATTAAATATTTTTTGAGTTATTGCACGGAAACCAAGTGGGGGGAGAGACGGACGGAAGGACGGACAGGGGCGACGCTTAATGCCCCCTCCGGACTTCGTCTGCGGGGGCATAAAAACTACAATAAGCAGACATGAACCAAAAGTTAATTCATCAAATTCTTTCTAAGTCTTTGCTTTACCATATTCCCTTCTCTCTTTGAATTTATGCAAACAAGCGGATCAGAATTAGAGGATACAATTACCTTGTATACGGGTTTCCTTATGGGCAGCTATCATCTCAGTCACGATACTCTTCGTTTTGTGCATAATTCCTCGGATGACATCACGCTTTTGTGAAGGAATGTACTTCAGAAAAGAGAAAACATCCTCAGCAAATCCCAGCCCTAAAGTTTCATTCATCTCATCATTCAGCTCCATAATCCTTAGAATTTTGGGGTCACGCATGTCAAAACTACATTTGATAGAAAATGGTATACTAGTAAAGAAACGGTTAGATAAAATTAACAAGTGGAATCTAGTTCACCCTAGATACTTTTCAGATACAGGTATTATATAAAATTATTCCTATCAGTATCTACATTGTACAGCGCGTCCCCCAAAAAACGTCCCTCTGGCATAGGGCTAAATTAATTCTATAATGTGGTAGTATTCTGAAATAATGTTCATGAGTAGAAAGCTCATTTCATGATCTAACTCCTATGAAAATTTAATTGGTCGCGCTTCTGCGGTTTTGAATACACACTCTGTTACGTAACAGTGGTGCATTTTAGCCCATTCCAAGCTTGCAGCATAGATGCATTTCAACCCCCATTTTTACATCAAGGATCTGAACAGGGACAGTTCCCTAATCATATTTAGGCTCATCAAATCATAAACTTGGGCATGTTCAGAAGGGCAAGAAACATAAAAATAAGTTTGTTTGATGGTTGAAGGGGAATCAGTGCACCAACTTGGAAAGAAAATGTGAATGATGGATTAGTATTAGCTGAAAAATAAAGGGGAATCCACAAGTTAATCACCCTTTGCGAAAAGGAACTTTACCAGAGAAAAATTTGACTTTTCTTTTGAAAAGTTACATTGAATTAACTTGACCACAGTGGTTAAAAAGTAATGAAAACAAAAATGCAGTATTAGGCATGAAATATACATGATCGACCCGTTGTCTTAATCATTGTGCATCTCCTGTTATCGAACATGAAATGAACTGTTTTTGCCCTTCTGAACATGCTCAAGGTTGTGATTTGATGAGTCTGGTTCCGGGGTCTGGTTAGATCATGGAGAATTCCCTGATCTGACCAGGGAAATCTCCATGTTCAAAGGGTGTTGATATGCTAGAAAGAGCAGAACACGCAGCAGTGCTGCATGCAAACTTGGAATGGGCTGGAAAGCACCACTGTTACATAATAGACTGTGTATTCAAAAGCACTGAAGGGAGACCAATGACATTTTTATAGAAGTTAGAACATGGTATGAGCTTCCTAGTTCCATACATTACATTGAGAATAATGTTTATATTTTGAAGTAATTTAGCTGCATATCAGAGGGACATTTTTTGGGACGTGCTGTAGAAGGAAAGTGATAAGCCTGAACATGTCATCGAGGGAAAGAAATGTAGGAACAGCTTGTTGCCAAAGGTACCTTGGCCTTCTGCTCAGATGACAATGGAAATTATACTGCGAGGATTTTAAGAAAAAATTGTCGAATGAAATTATCACTGAAGAACTGTGGTTTGCTATCAGGGGATAATGAGATTTAATAAATGAGAAATCTTATTATTACATGTAATAAAGGAAAATAAATTGAGAATCAAGACTAGGATATTCGGTCCATTGGCCAAAATGTGGAATACCACAAGGATCTAATTGGCAGTCAGACCCCAGGTCCCTATGCTAATGAGCAAAAAGGCCAGATTCATCCAAATCATCTCATGGCTGAATCCTCCTCCTTGCAAATTCTCATGATTCATGAGATTTTCTTTCTCTAAGAATTTACCTGTTTTAACCTCAAGTCAAATGAAATACACATGTATCAATGCACCATCAGATAGAGTAAATTTACTCTTTCATATCAGTCAGTCGGCAAGCCCCTGTGTTAATGAGCAAATGAGCAAGATTTATCCAAGTCCTCTCGTGGCTGAATTCATGTCCCTGTAAAATCTCGTGAATTGTGAGACTTTCTTTCTCAAAGAATTTAACCACTTTTTCCTTGAGTAATATTGATTATTTTGGTACCATGGGATGATGGGCAAGAGTAAATGTTATTCTTTTATATTGGTCATTTCTTTTGAATGAAATATTTTGATAAATAAGTGAATTTTTTACCTGAAAAGATGCATCAAACAGAATTTTCTTCCTCTGTTTTCACTTGCAAATTGTGCAACATTTTGTGTTTTAGGCACCAACATTATTTATAAC